>NC_056725.1:809754622-809817122 GCF_019279795.1 Protopterus annectens | reverse complement strand
AATGTGTGTTATTGTGATTCATAGAGAAAGGGCGGCTGAGCTTTATTTACATAAGAAAGTGCAAATGGACCTGAATTTCCATCCATAACAGCAAAGCTACCATTTTTAGCTGTGAACAGCCAAGTTCAGTAGAAAATGCTGTGGGGCAGCAAGAACTTTTCAGAGTAAGCTAAAAATAACAACACCAAACCATCCAGTGAAGCGAAATGTGAAGACACAGCTCCGTAGAAATACAAAGTTTATTGGAATCCAAAAGTAAAATAGACCAGCATTAACGCCTTTTAACAAAAATGTTCACAAGACAAACAGCGGTTTCGTCAGGTTAAGCTGTTAAGGTTAAGGTTACGGAGCTGTGTCTTCACATTTCGCTTCACTGGATGGTTTGGTGTTAACAGTGGTTTTGGCGTTTTTTTGGCGTTTGGCTAAAAATAACTATACAATTATATGTTATTGGCAAGTTATGCAAACTCATTTTAATGGCTATTTTACTTTTAAGTGGATGTTAAATGCACTTGATGTTTGTTGATGCCAATGGCAGGCGAGGCAATGGCAGGAGCTGTGAATCTGAAGAGTCATTTATGGATGGCAGAGTAATGCTTACAGAAATTTTAAGGAGAAAGGCCACTGAATATTTTATTCTGTGTAGATCTGGATTTGATAATCATATGATAATACTAGAAATGATAAATGCTTGCAATACTTTTCTCATTTGTTAATGATGCTATATAGGTAACTGGTACAAAATGTTTACGTGATACTCTTCAGTTATGAAATCTGCTTAACTTAATTTATATGAATGCAGACTGTTGTCAAGATAAATCATTAAAATTATTGCTGTTGCTATACTCAGGTCTTTTGTTAATGCTGGTATGATCTTGTCTTGAACCTAGGTCTTAACGGTTCTTTTTTATGTTGTTGCAAGCATGGCTTGAAAAGGGATTTAGGTATAATGACTGCAGACATGCTTTCAGTGCTTTCCTGCAAAAGTGATAAGTGGGTGTCATTTTAGTAATTCTACCTTCACCAGGGGTATTCAGGTATATTGTTTCAGGTGGATGCATGATGGAACAGCAAGGATCAAGACAGAGGAAAAAAATTCCAGCCTTGAAGATTAACACATACTCATAGGGCCCTCAGAATATATGGCAAGCCAGAGCAAGCTGAGAGGGCAAACTTATGGAATCAAGTGGTTATGGATATAAATGCTGTTAGGTGGAGGACCCAGACATTGACACAGTACAGCAAAAGGGCCAGTGATGTGGTAGTATGTGTCAGGGCAAAGGCAAGGCAGAATGCAGTTGTCTGTGGAAGTACTGATGGGGAACCTCCTACAATTTAGCACCCATTGAGGAATTAGAATATTTGGGACAGACAGGAAGAAGGCAAGAAGAAAGGATAACATTCAGAAAAGAGGTGGATGGATTGTGTGAGAGAAGATCTACGACCATCAGGCAGGAGTGTTGAAGAAGGCAGGAGTGTGACATTGAATTGAGAGATGGTGACAGTTAACATGACACCCTGACCCCATTTCAAAAATTGAATAAAGGGGGTTGATGATGATGATGAGGAATACTTGCTCTCCATTCAGGGAAATGACCATGACACCGATAAGGATGACACAGTTATAATTTGAGGTGCTGAGGACATTGGCAGTTACTCACCATAGCAGCATTTACAGACATACAGTCAAGAAGATTAGTGCATCCTCCATGACATATTCACATGATGGCAGTGACTGCAGTGGTTAATGGCTTACATGTAACACATGACATTTACAATCAACAGGTGAAACCTCTATTTCTGCCCATCATGAAAGTGAACTGAGTGTGCATGGTAATTGTCCTCCACACCTCATTTCACAGCATTCAGTGCTATGCCCAGTCTTTTGGAAATAATGTTATACACTAATCCTTCATGAGGAAATAGCAGAAATGAGCGGTTACACTGTATCGGCAGAGGTGGAAAGTGTCAAAAGATAAATGGTTGTTAATGATAGCTTAATTATATTTATGCGATAGCCTAGGACAGTAGCACACAGTCGCCAAGTTTAATGGCAAGTGGATGTTGACATCACATTGCAAGCTGTACAGGGTGAGAGTGCATGTACCTCAACACCAGTGTTTTCTGTACCAGATAAACACCTTCTAGAGGGCTGCACAATCTCAGAAGTTGCAGTGTCCACTATTGCACCTGTGCAAAGGGGTGCCATACATAGGCATATGCCACAGTTACCTCCAGAAACAGAAAATCATTGGCTGCCCAGTGTCAAATCTGCTGTGACATTGTACAGACTCAGTCCACTGCCACAAACAGTCATCTAGAGATAGTCAAAACTGAAAGGTGTACATGATGATTTCCATCTCTACATGGAAATGGTAAGCAGTAGGGATAATGTTATGGCCACATTCATGCACAGCATGGTGACAGCAGCCATCTTTGCCTCCATGTGTGCACTAGTCAGGACCTACCAGACCCAGGTAGGAAGCAAAGGAGGATGAAGACAAGGACTGGGTACTGTCTGAACATGTGGGGGAATAGCACATCACACATGATGTGCTTCTTAGGAAAGTACTGGAAAAAGCAGGGGAGACTTAACACAACAGAAGTCATACAGGCTTCATCAGCATTCATCTACACATAGCAGAACCTCTCATTCGAGGTCTTGGTCATGCTCTACTGTGAGATCCCTATCTGTAGAATGATGTGCATCCAGTAAGTCACATGATCACAGCAAGTCAACATGAAGCTCACATGCCAGCAATTTCTTACAATCACAGGCACCATCCCATCACCCTCCCTGTCCTTATGGGACATTGTCTATGACATATTTGACCTATAATAAATCATGGTTAGCAGCACAGCTACTGAAAATGTTATGCATCAATTCACCAGCCTCTTTAACAGCATGTAGAAAAAAGAGGGGTAGGGTAGGATGCAAACCACAGTGTGTAACAGTATTAAGGGCCAATTTAGCAGCATGAGTCTAATTAAAGTAACGCTATTGCTTACAGTTGCACAAAACATAATTAAAAAATCTAAAAAAGGGGCTGAGGTTGCTGCACAATTAAATACAATACACTATTAAAAACTTAACACACACTAAAAAACAAGATTACACGAATAACAGTAATCCTGCTATCAATACTTCACTGTTACCACTTCATCTTCAAATACACAAATGATGAGTGCTATTACTTCTGATGACATTAAATTTAGTGTCTGTGACAAAATTAATTGATCTGATTACCTGAGTACCACAACAGAGAACTGGAAATTGTTTCTTATTTACCAGAAATAAAAGTGCAGAAACATTACAGCATAAAATATGTCATAATTTTCCTTTCCTGTTCAAGGTAGAACCTCATGAAAAGTGCAAGGTGGAATACAGCACCAGTACATCTTTAAATAAACAGTGCAATAACAATTCCTTTCATTCCACAGATCTCAGTGAACAGTCAGGTATGACTCTTACTACATGTTAAAAGGGAAATATATATATAAGCCATATGAGTAACTATACATAATATAAAAAATATTAAAAGATATGAGGGACTGTATGCTGAACAGTGACAGTAGCCCATGCACTGCACGGCATAGCCCACTGCATGCATCAATTATAATCTATGCGTTTTTTATAAATTAGGAAAGACTCACCTGAATGTCGTGGTCCATGCCTCTTTTTCTGCTCAGCAATGTACCGTGCACAAGCCTGGCACATGAGTCTCATTACTACTGGTACCAGCTGGCCACCAACACTATCATCTGTTGTTGTAGAACCTATACAGCGAGATACAGTGAAAGTTCACCACCAGACCGGTGCATTATCATGTTGTGCAGAATGCAGCATATGGTAAGCATCCTATATGCAGCAGGAGGGTCATAATGAAGGGCACCCCATACTCATCCATGCAACAGAAATATTTTCCACTTGCACATATATGCTTTTCTATTAGCAGGTTTTTCACCTCCTTTAGAACCTGCTGCACATCCTCAGAAAAAAAGGTTCATAAAAGGTATCAAAGTTCTGTCGTTTAGTCAGTTAGTTGAAGAGTTTTTTGGTTGGGATGTAACAAATGGCTCCTGTCTTATGTGACTGAATACATTCTATTAGGAAGCCCATGGTAATTGCCCTTGTCCAGATTGAAAAAACTGGAGAACTACTGTTGTCTGGACCAAAAGAGATTCACCACCAAGAATTTTGGAGCATTTATCTGGATCTTTAGAAAAAACACTGGATATCAGTGGAGACAGTGGGAAAGCATGTAGGGATATTCCTGTCTTATGCAGCTAATACATTCTAACTATTTGTGAGTAAGAGTAGGCCAAT
Organism: Protopterus annectens; assembly: GCF_019279795.1. Taxonomy (NCBI): domain Eukaryota; kingdom Metazoa; phylum Chordata; order Ceratodontiformes; family Protopteridae; genus Protopterus; species Protopterus annectens. The sequence continues at coordinate 809,812,795 of NC_056725.1, read as the reverse complement.
CATGCTCATGCCAGAATGCAAAACGTTTGTTTTTCCAATTACAGCCATCATACGTCTGAAATATTATGTTCTTGTTTCCATTTCACTGCTTCCATATTTGTGTTTTGTCACAAATTCTATCTGCAAACTCAGTTTGCAACTATTAAGGCTAGTAGAAGGTGGGAATATGTAGATTGGTCAATCCACTTCTATTAAAAGTGAATTATTTTTTATTTATTTTACATTTGTTAACCAGGAAAGCCAGACTGGACACAGGTCTTTTTCAGCAGAGGCCCGGGGAGAAACGTTCCACATACAATATTATTCAGAATATGTTATACACATTGCTTAATATTAAAATACTGATTTAAACATTGACAAATTCATTGACAAAGTCTTTGGCAGTAGACAAGTTGGTGAACATCGTTTGGTATTAATGCATATCTCAGTAGTCAAGTTGTAAAACATGAGCCATATGAGCTTTAGCTGAGTATTACATTTTATATGCTATAGTTACAATATAAAGACAGTTTAATAAATTATGATACAGGGAATCAAAGTCTGAAAAGGAATCGGATGATTTGGTTAGTAGGTTTTGAAGAAGTAGTCAAAGGTGGGGAGGTAAGGAGGAGGGACAGCATTAGAAGGACTGTTGAGGAAGTGAGTGGTGACAGGATTTGAATGGTAGGTGATGGTGGAGAGGAAAATTCGAGAGAGAAAAAGAAGGGTTTTAAAAGTTATCTGGGGTTATTGCAGTTACAGAGACGAGTTTAGCAGATGTGATTTTATGGCTGATTTGAAAGAGGTACAGGAAGTTAAAGTTATGATATTGGGGGGAAGTCTATTCCATTGTTTGGCAATTATATTGCTGTAGAGGGATTCACCTGCAGAGTTACTGGCTTTAGATACTTGTAGCAGAGGTTTGTGGTTGGATCTAAGGACTCTTGTGTTGCTGCAAGGGTGTAGTATGTTGTGAAGGGATGGTGTTTTGACTGGGGTGTAAAGCATGTTATGGGTTAGTGTGAGTTGATTATATAGTAGGAGGTTGGGAAGTTCTAGCCAGGAAAGCTGGAATGCAGTGATGTATTCTAACAGGTGAATTAGTTGCGAATTTGGCTGATTTACTGTGGCAAGCTTGCATCTTGGCTAGTTCTGATTTTCTAATGTTGGTGAGAATAGAGGAGGCATACAGCAGGGTAGAGATGAGATGAGTATGAGCTGTAGTGGCCCCGTGCTGTCTGTTAAGAATTGTTTTTTTCTATATAGGAGACCTGGCTTTTTGTGTACATTTTTAATAGTTGGGGATATATGTATGTCGAATTTCATGTTCCTATCAATTTCTACTTCTAGCAGTTTAGTGTGGCTGGAGAAATGACTGTACTCTTAGTGGAGGTGATGTTAAATGTTGGGTTATGTGTTGTGTACTGTGTGAGTGGAAAGATAAGGACTTTAGTAAGGAGTTTAATTTTGTTGGGATTTAATGTTAGTTGTGAGTCTGTAAGACAGTTTTCTACAGAGAGAAAGGAGGCTTGAGTTAGTTGTTGCAGTTCAAGGAGGGAGGAAAACCAAAACAGTTCTGCCAAAACCTTTTTAATAGCAGTAGAATTTTCCCTTTTCTCAACTGCTGTGCAGTCTGAGAGTAGGTATATATAACTCTGGAGGTATGGGGGTGTTCTCTTACATGGAGAATCAGTGGGGCAATTACTTCTGAGTTTCATTGTTGTTTTGGCATAACTGTTTCATTTGAATTCATTTTTGATCAATATGTGTTCAACTGATTGACATGAATTCATAGAAACTGATATCTGTAGGGCAGTTATAAAATCTAATTGAAAAAAAAAACCAGTACCTATTATTTTGACAAAAGGAGCAGAATATATGTTTTGTTTAAACTGATATGACATAGCATTCTTATAGCCTGATGTAATGTTGGTAACAGGCTTTGAATAGATGCAAAAAATGAGTCAAAAGGATTTCTGCTAGGGAAGAATTTTTAAAGTGGAGTTTAGTAAACAGGGCTCATAATGCACTCTGTAAATGTAAATCCTTCTAACCTACAAAATATTGTGACTGCAGCCAGTGTGAAATAAATGCTGTAGAATGAAAGCAAGGGAGCAAAGAAACTTGAAGTCTAACATGGGATACAATCTAGACCATTGCTAGTTCCTTGTTATCAGAGAAGGAAAAGTTTACATGGAAAAAGCCGGTGCATCTACACTGGGACCGTACCTGCTGCACAGGGTTACCGGATTTACTAGCGATTTAAGCTTGACACACAGAGCTGTATTCCTCCTACTCTTCCTACCACCAAAGGTTCACAGTCCAAGCTATTTTACAAGTATTGATAATGTTATGGTTCTGCATATATTCAGACTGGCATAGTAAAAATGAAACAGAAAAGCAGCTTACTTCACAACACCTTTGGCAGATAATTTGCATATATTACAACAAATTTTAATTTTTGCAAGCAGCAATTTATAACCTGCCTCTTAACAACATGTATAAGTGCATGCACATTCAGTGAAATAAATAAAATCATTAAATTAGGTGCTTGATTACTGCCAGGATATAACTGATTAACCCCTGCTTTACTGTAAACACTATACTGATACATGGTGGGAATATTGCATTGAGGTACCTCTCCACCTACAAAAACTGTGAAAAAAAGCCTGTATTCATGGAGTAGGAGTGACAAGCTCTCCAGTACAATCATTCCTCAAGTGACCACTCCTTTCTGAGCTCTGAAAGAAGTAATTATCCTCAGATTGTCACCATATTGTCCTAAAATGCCTCACTGTCCTTACTACCCTTTTTATGTTTAATAGTATCAGTGTACTTTTCTATGCCATTTTCTGGGGCAAATGGTACAGTAGAGGACATGGGAGGAAGCAGTTCTTTTTCTTATTGAGTTAATTCTGCCTAAGTGACCATTTCCTTTTCTAATGGTGAGTCTTATAAAAGAGCCAAGTGGTTTTATGTGGTGATTTCTTCTGGTAACAATACTCTAGAAGAAGACTTGTTTCACTTGTCAAAAGCTGTCCTTATTGGTATATTTTTTGGACAAAATCTTGAAAGATGCTGACCTGGTAACCACAAAGAAGGACATAATGCCCTTCTCTTCACGTCAGCAAAATACATTACCTGTCTGCAAAGTTTAGAAAATGAAAACTGTTTAGTTGAGGTGGAATTCCCTTGGGACTAGCTGGGCGTAAAGAATGATGGGATCTTTTGATCCAAGGACATGGATAAATCAGTATTTAGAGCCTGATGCAAGTGTGTCTTCAGGAAAAAGAAGACAATTCCTTACTCTGTCTACTCAGGCAAATACATAAGTTTCATTTTGTTTTCTATGACTCCCGTTTTCATTTTTTTCCAATTTGTTCCATAGGTGTCTTATATCATACTCATGCGCGTTAACTTGAGCTGTATGTTCTCAACCACATATTCTAGTTAGCCATGGTTTCTTCACCCTGGATGATTCTGCTAGTACAAGTATCCATGTCTTGTTTTCGTATAACAGTTTCATGTTTCAGAGCTGCAGTATCCTCCAGGACCCCATTAAAGACAAAATGCTATCAGCTTTGCTAACAATTCTGGCAGTCCCCTGATTGATGTTACTTGCCATCCAGATTTTCTAATATGACTATATGGTCATATGATCCTGCCTCCAGTTCAAGAAACATTTGTTTTGTTTGGGCCAACTTTCCTTAATGATGAACAACTGAAATAAAATGTATGTTTAATGTTGTAAAAATGGCCAAAAAAGAGCTTACATCTTAAAGACCTAGATTAAATGCCCTCATATCTATTCTGATTCATTTTTTAAATGAATTCTCAGATTCTGATTTCCTAACTGAAAATGGAATAATATTCCACAACAAACAAGCCCTTCAATGGAAAACATTATCCTGCACAGCAGAACAACTAAAAAGTCCATCAATAAAATACATATTCCTAGTATTCAATGAATGAGATCTGCATTTAATACCTACAATATTTCCAAAACCACGATCCTTAACATATTAATGGGTTGTAATTAAATCACTGCAAACTAACCTATTATTTAATTGTAAATAATAAAAGTTTATTATGTATTTCATGATAATTCTTTCCCATTATACCAGATATCCTTCAAATGTCTTTATATTCTTTCTAATATAACTAATCTGTCATACACACAAATATACACACCTTATTCAATAATGGGTCTAACTATGGATTTATAGATTAGAAGTAGACCCTCTTATCTTTACTAATCATACATCTGAGGATAGATTTCATTTCACAATAACATCTTCTGACAATATCAAGCATATGCTGGCCAAAACTTAAGTCTATTATCAATATTAACACCCAAATCCCTTACAATATTAACCTCCTGAATGCTGTTAACCATTGCATATGGATATTTAGGTTTCAGTTACCCAAAATGCATAACAAATATATTTTTGGCATTAAATTTCATTCCATTCTCTGTGACCCAACCAATTAAATTTTCCAAGTATGTCTGAAGAAGAAACTGATCATTTACTCTTGAAATTACTGATCTGACTTTTCATCCTCTGCATAATTACACATTCAATTATTAATATTCTCTGGAAAACTATCTGTGAAAATTCCAAAGACTAGACCTAAATCAGAGCCCTGAGATACCCATGAAGTTATACCCCTCTCTTCTGAAAAAAATTGACCACCTTTACCCTACAACTCCTTCTTATCTACCAATTACTAATCCACCTCAATACACGTGTAGTAATATTACTATCTTTTAGTATAACCAAAAAATACACCAAAGAGCCAGCAAATGGGAACAAAATCTGTTTATTGGTGCATCTGGTACCTCAGCATACAGTACCAGAAACACCAGTAAATGGATTTTGTTCCCAGTTTCTGCCTCTTTGGTGTATTTTTTGGTTGTTTTCCTGTGCTGATGTGTTTTGAGATCTTTTAGTATAGAAATAATCTTAAAATGAGGCATACTAGAAAAAGCCTTTGAAATATCCAAATATAATATATTAACATTTACCTGTCCACTCATAAGTCTCCATAGATGCCCATAAAGTAAAAATAAATTAGTACAAGACCTCCAGCAAAAAAAAAAAAAAAAAAAAAAACTGGATAATATCAAAATTCCCATTTTGGGTATCAGTAGTATACTTAGACAATCCCCCAGCATAACATTTATTCAAAATACTAGTAGGATAATTGGTCTATAATTCTCAACCATACCACAGTCACCATCCTTAATCACTAGTACTATATGTGCGATTTCCCATTTAAACGTCACATATTTTGTTTCAAGTAACCACTTGAAGAAAAAAGTCAAACAAGGGGAGACTTCCTTAACATTGGCTGACAAACATAAACATTCCACTTATACCATTATGGCCAGTGGATAAATATGAGGTGTAGTCTGAAAATGGCATGTCACGTTAATGATTGAAGATCATTTTATATTTAAAAGCTGATGGATGCTACTGGAGATTCTCAGGAAAGCTGATCACACCATGACTATCAAACCATGTTCCCATGTTCAGTACATAATTAGCTGACTAGAAGGGTTTACTATGACTTCAGATAATAGTTCTGAGGGAGGGCAATCTTATTCAGTATTGTTTTGTTTAATATGCATTTGCTATATGTAAAAGCACCATTCAAAATGCATATGAAGGAATTAGAGTAAATATTGCTTATATTATTATTAAGTAATTCAAATGCTACATTAATAATAATATACCAAATAAATAATCCAAATTAATAGTATTGAGTTCTTTCTATATATTGAAATATATCAGAAAAGTACTGATCCATAAATGTCATGTCTAATTTCATGGCTGTTAATACTTTCTTAATTTTATCTTGAGATTGCTTGCCTAGTATATAACCTGCTTGAGTAAAATAGGTTGAATTTGGTAAATGCATTCTCATTTCTCAGGAAATAAATGCATTTTAAGATTGGTACTTAAGATGGAAACATGTCTGTAGGATTAACAGCTGTATAAGATGAAATATGCTTAAGTATGATTGCATTTAGGTTACACTTTCTGGAATTAGGGATGGTAATATGTTGTTGAATATTTTGATATATCTGATAGAATAACATAATGATCTCATCAAGAAGTGCAAAATAAATTTGAGAAATGAGGTCATCCTAATGTGGTACTTTATTCTTGTTTAGGTTTGTAAAGGTAAATGTAAGTTCAGCTAGAATAGCAGGTTTACCTTAGTCCATTGTTTGATCAAAAAATATTTTACTACAAGTGTATTTGTTAAAAATTATGCTAGCTGCATTTACTGATGTGTTTGACAACTTATCTGTATAATTAAAAAACTTTAAAAGTAAGTTAAAATTACTTAGATATTTTTATCAACATGGCCAACAATTATACTGTACTGCCATTATTTCAGAGCCTTTAGTTATTCTTATAGACTTCTCATATCTCTGTTTTCAATTTTCGAAAGTCATATTAGTTTTGTGAGGATTTATTCATTGGTTTCTGTTTTGAGAAGTTCTTCTAAAGATCTTTAAAGAGCTGCAAATTCTTATTGATGACAGTAATGCATTCTTACATGTATTGTACTTTTTCATTGGAAGACTGCAGTTTATTGTAACCCTGAGCTTGGTGTAACTTTCTGCAAAACCTTTAAGTGAATCCATTTGGCTAAGTCTAATGTACAATTAGTTAGAGGAGATAGGAAATCAATACATTCTAATTAAAATGGAGATTTAAATCTTTTAAATTAGTAAAATGTAGAAGCATTCTACAAATTTGCTGGGGCTTAAAGTTGTCTTTATTGAAGTATTTAGAATATAATGGTCAGAAAGATAACTATGACAGATAGTAGCTAACTGTGTACTAGACTTAAGTTATTCATTATAAATGTTCCACCTATACCACTATCATACCTCTCAACTGCCTAGAATTTTGAGAACATTCCTGATTTTGCCTTGTGTTTTTGACATATCTCTCATAAAATTCGGATTTTCTGGCAAACTGCTGAGCATTACAGTAAATAATAACAGTTTTTAGAGTTTCATATGTCTTATTTTCCAGATAATGCACTGCAAAACCTGTTTAGTTTTTTTTTCCAAAGTTCTTGAGCAGAGAAGTTGAGATATATGACAACTGTGTTTATCATGGGCTACTACATTACTTGTCTAAAGAGTCTTGAATTAAAAGAACAGAAGTTTTCAATAAATTTAGTTATTGTACCTATTTTTTAAGCAGAATTTTTTGTCTGACTAGTTTTACGTTAGATAAAATTTAGCGTTTTAGCTGATAAATCAGAATGTAATGGTACATAATTAACTTCATAACACTGGAAAGTCGTTTATTTTTACAGTCAAGAATTATATTACATTGTAATGGATTTCCCTCCCATACTGGGACATCAGTAAATATTAAATTAGGCCTATAGTTTGCTCTGTATTAAAACTTTCATTAATGCCAAATGACTATATCATTTTTATTTGAATATTCATTACACTACAATAAAAGAAGGAATACATGACATTCAAACTTTCTTTTATGACCCTATTTATTGAATTACCATTTACGAATCTGGTACCCATACCTAGCTACTTTAAATATTAAGAACCTAGAAGCAACAACTAGCTAACTTAAAATGCTCTGTTTTGGATAAATGTGTCCCTTGCAGAAGTATCAACTGGAGAGTTTAAATTGAGATGACTACATAGTTTTGTTTGCATGACCTGTAACTCAACATGATAATCGATTTTAAGTATGAAATAGTTCTATATAATCTGGGAACTAGTTAAAAAATGATATGCCATGCTATTTTTGCTTATCTTCATTTATAGTGGGACAAGGGATAGAATAATATGAAAACAACTTATTTGTAACAGTATCAAATTGTTTTACAAAAAAGTTAAGAGATATAACAGTACTAAATGTTTCAACAAACAATTTAATCTATATGAAAGGCAATATAAAATGACTTGTAACTGAGATTTGGTTGTCAGAAGTAAGGGTAACAGTCCTCAAATCCAGGCCTAATTGTCTAAAAGAATGTGATAGACAGATGAGGTTTAAATCTCACTGATGCCACAAAGTTATATGTGATGTATGAGTCACACAGCCTAAATTCACAACACTGTTATCTATTGTGATTGGCCTTTAGAACTTATTGCAAATGTGCACCAATGTCTTGGGTTATGACTGACACCTGTAATACCCAAATAAGCTTTACATGGACAGGTATAGAAGAGGATTAGAATGACTAATCCTCAGGAATTCATTCATCTCATTCTAAGACTTATATCATTTATTACAATCTTACCAGCAGTAACTAAGACTTAAACAAACTATTATCATATACACCCTCTCACAATGTTTTCTGAAAGGTGCTACTAATACCTTTTCAGTAACAGCACTCCTTTCTGGTATTCACAATACATGTGGCCACCAATCAGATTACTAATCTGATGCCAAGCTCTCTGTTACTGAACATTCATTCAATAAACTAAGCAACATTAATTTTTTGTAGCTATTAGCCAAGCAGTTTCCTTCCTACAAGGAGGATACCAAAAGGCCACTAGTAAATTAAGACATCTATTACAAGCTTTACAAATAAACAAATGAAAAGTATTTAGAACTTTAAAAAGAACCAAAAATATATACAACATGGTACTGATAACATTTTAATGAATATAAGACAATGGATGACAAAATAACTCTAACTGCATCTGTTGTTATTTCAGAATATTTATTTCAGCTAACTAAACCTCCAGGTGGAAACAAAGTCCAACAATTCTGTTATTCTGAAATCCTTGGTTCAAATTTCTCCATGTGTTACAATTTTCCAAGTTCAAATAACTGTCCCAGACAAACAGAAAAGGACAGCAGCTTTGGTTTCCTTATTTTAAATAGAATATCAATAAATTTCCATCTCCAAATAATAGTCCCAGACAAAATTTAAGAAAAGGACAGCAGCAGCAACAGTTCTGATTCTATTCTCCATGAAGTTTAGAAAGATTTCCAGGAAACAGAATTCATGTTTCATTTTAAAGCAGGTAAAAGAATGCACAGTCAGTTTTGCCAGTAGTATTTACTGAGCTGCAAGGTCAGTGAATCAATTATTCTGCTCCTGAAGCATCAGAATTCCAAACTTCACCAAATAACAAAACATAAAAATTCAGGATTTTTATTCCTGTCATTTAAAAACAGTTTAAAGCATTATTTAATGTTGGAAAATTAATATGTTTATTATTGTATTTAGGTGGAAGAAGACTGTTCTAAATGTATAAACAACAGTTTTATTGAACAGAAATTAAACAACTGTTAAACTCATATAAAATCAAATATAATAATGGTATTATCTGTTGCATAGTAATTTTCTTTCAAAGTCACAACTATCACACACCATTTCCATCTTCTTGTACCAGCATGTGTTGTTGTGTCTTTCGGCTTTTCCCCGTTAGGGGTTGCCACAGCGGAACTCCGGTCCGCTAATGATTGGTAGTTGATTTTTACATGCCGAGTTACCAGCCCTGATGCACAACCTTCAACGAAGGTACGCCCATTCACGCATGTCTCCACGCAGAAGACACTCTGGCTGAGAATCGAACCGGACAGCGTCTTACTGTGAGGCGACAACGCTACCGCAGCACCACCACCGCATGTGTATGGAATAAAAATAGCATTAACCAAATGAGAACATGATGCACTTGTACCAAAGTATTATATTATCACTGAATTAAAAACATACAGCACTTGTTTTGCAACAAAGAGGCCAAACATTAATTTAACCTGCAGTGCTTGTCTTGTATGCAAGAATCTAAGCCATTGCTGTAGCTTATATTAGATACGGATTACTCTGCAGTGTATCTTTACATGGTCCTAACACCAATTATACTCTGAAACAGACAACAATTTGTAGAGGACAGTATATATATCAAATAAATATAATTCAACAAATGAAACTTTTTGAATAAATATACAATATACCTCTCATTCAGAAAGGTCTTAACTAGCTAAAATGAATTTTCTTCATAAGGTGGCATCCTACATTCAAACCGTATGATCATTAATGCATTTTTGTGAAATAAATAATTATATATAAAAAACAAAATATGATGTACCTTAGGATATAATTAATACACCTGTAAACCTTTGGTGCTATCAAACTGTAAGTGAAAAGAAAGAGCTACTTGGCTGTGGGCATATTTCCTAAGTTATCACTCTGCAGGTATATACTGCTTGTTGTCTCAAAGCCCTCAGTAAAAGTTATTGTGAATATTCATGAGTACAGAGTGTATCGCCCATATTCTAATCAAGGGATCAAGGGACTATAATAATCTGTGAGAACTCTGGCAGCAATATAAGTTGATAAAATATGCTGATTAGAAATATTGAACAGCCATTGCTCAAACTCCATAAAATTCCTATTTGCTTTGTGTGAAAAAAATAGAAGCAAAAATACTTCAAAGGAAATTCAGTGCCAGTCCAGCTCTTCTCACACAAACTCATAGCAGACCCATTAGTAAGTACCAAATACTGTTCCCAAACCCCTCAAACTTACACAGGAAAGTTGTTTTTTTATTGTTAAATGCACACCAAGCTCAGTCAATATTGAAAAGGGATATTTCCCACACTGGCCTACACACACAACCCCAGTACTCATAGATCTCCATACCCTCTGACTGTGCACATGTGAAACTACCAGAAGTCATACCAGGTTGATCCTGCAATCACAAAACAACAATTTACCCATCACTTTGCAACACTTTACATATAACTGAATTAGTCTTAACTGCAATAACTGTGATATAGCTTGACAACAGTGTCTACCGAAAGTGAACAAATACTGTACTGAATTGTATATTTTTATATAATATCTCTGCCTCAAATGTACTGCATTAAAATATTACTGGCTTCTATATCATCCTTAGCTACCCACTGTATTTACAAAAACTACTGGATTGCAAACTGATGCAAACAGAGCAACTTCACAGCTCCCCTGTCAGTATCCATAGGTTCATAGGTGTGTACTAGGCCAAAGGCCCTGGAACCTTTACAAGCCTAGCCCATAGAAGTGCCCTGGCATCATGCCGCCATTAGTTCCTGGTGCCTCTATCAAGCAGAGCCACTGGAGTGATCCCCGGGGTGAACTTATTTTTCCGATCCACTCATCATGATTTCTCTTGAAAAGGGCCAGTGAGGTGCTCTGCTTTACATGTATGGGAAGTCTGTTCCAGAGCATGGGGAGTCTCTGGGTTGTGAACCTGTCCCTCCAGCATGTTCTGTTGATTGTGGTAATGAGGATGAGGTCCCTGGAGCGTGCGGTGCGGAGGGAATGGGATTTCTTTAGGTGTAACATTTCTAACAGGGCTGGGTCAGACATGGCTTTGTATGTCAAGCAAAGATCACCTCTTAATAGATTATATGAGACAAAGAAAAGCTGGAGTGTATAGGTTCATAGGTTAGTATTAGGCTAACTGCCCTTGTGAGCCATTTTAAGCCTGGCCATTTATCCCCTGGGAGATTCAAACCCTGTACCTTATATTTGTAAGGCAAACACATTAACAATTAGGCCACCCTCCCAAAACCTTTTTGAGTCTGTCCATGTAGGGCATGTGTTTAAGGCCTAGGATCCTCTTTGTGAGGTACTTTTGTGGCCTTTCCAGCTGTTGCAGGTGTTTAGTGAGGTACATGCCAAATGGGGCATTATACTTGATGATTGGTCTAATGAAGGAAGAGTAGAGAGACATGATGACCTCTTTCTTCCTGGATGCAAAACCCTTGGTAATGAGATGTGCCACATAGAAGGACTTTCTGACCACAGTGGCAATGTGGTGGTCGAAGGAGAGGTTGCTGTCAACCTGTGTCCCCAGATCTCTTATAACGCCTTTGGTGTTCTGTGGGCTACCATCAATGTGGTAATTAGTGGGAACTGAATTTTTCTCAAAGGGAATGACAATGCATTTTTTAGCATTAGGCTTAAGGCCATGGTTTTGACACTAGTCGTTGGTCTCAGTGAGGCCTTTCTGTAGGATGTCTACATCACTCAGGGAGTTAATAATGGCTCCCAACTTGCAATCATCAGTGAACTTGGTCAGCCAGAGTCCCTCCGTGTTGGCCTGGACTTCTGAGAAGTAGATGCCAAACAGGAGAGGACCCAGGACCGATCCCTGTGTGACTTCTTGCATGACTGGTCAGAAGACTGACTTGGAGTATGCTACTTTCACACTGTGGTTTCTATCTGTAAGCCAATGTGCAACCCACCTATTAATATAAGCTTTGATACCTAGTTTGGTGAGTCTATCAATAATTCCTGAGTGAGGAATGGTATCAAAGGCCTTGGCCAGATCAAGGTAGGCTGTATGAACTGCCTTGCCCTCATCAACAGCTCTGGTGACTGACTCAAAGAAGTCAACCAGGTTGAGCAGGCATGATCTACCTTTCACAAAACCAAATTGCGTGGGATCCAGAGTTTTGAGATTCCCTATATCCTTGTGAATTAGGTCCATAATGATGTGCTCCATAGCCTTACATATCAGAATCATCAGGCTAATGGGGTGATAATTCCCAGGGTCTGTAGTCACTCCCCCTTTATGGAAAGGAATGACTGTAGCAGTGCATCATTTTGTAGGGGCAAAGCCTGAGGGGAGGCTGTGATTGAACAGGGCATAAATGTGTGGTGCCAGTTCACTTTGTAATTCATGTAGAACACAGCCAGGGATATTGTCAGGTCCCATGGAAGCTATATTCTTGACCTTGGACAATGCAGCTTTAACCTGTGCTGCAGTAATGCTGTGTGCCTGGCATTCTTCCGGTATTGTGATTGGTCCTTTGGGGGGGGGGGGGGTAAAGTTGGCACTCAATCTGTCAGCCAGTATGCTGGCAATAACTGTTGGCTCAGTATAGGAGGTACCATTGTGCAGTAACTCAGAGCAAATCTGGGTATTGCCGTGGTGATTCTTGATGTAACTGTAGAAGGCTTTGTGGTTGTTTTTAGTGTCTGCCACAATTCTGCCTTCATAGCTAGAGTTAGAGGTTTTGATGAGGGATCTCAACTTTTTGTTGAGGCTAATAAGGGAGTTTTTCCAGTCTTGGGACTTCACCTTTTTCTGCAACAGTTTCTTCCTTCTCTTGTAGAGTTTGTTAATGGAAGGGGACCATCAGATTGGCTTCCTTTTTTTGGAGGAGAGTGTCTTGGTTCTGTTGGGTATGGCTAGTTCCATGCATTTATGCACGTGTTTGTACGGTGCATTGCTGTAGGAGTCGGCGGCCATGCACCTATTTTCCATTTGCATGGGTACCATGAAGTTAGCCACCTCTGTTTCTAGGAGCCCAGAGTCAGCTTTGGAGAAGTTTTACATGGTAGTTACCTTTGCTGGTGGTGTGGGTGAGATGTGGATTTCCATGGTAATTAGTTTGTGGTCAGATCTAACCAGGGAGGAATTGACTACTGGTGTTGAGAAACGGTTGCCCATGTTAGAAATAACCAGGTCTAGGATGTTGCTTCCTCTAGTGGGGGTAAGAATGAGCTGGTCCAGCGCTTTGGAATTAATGAATTCCAGGAAGCGTTGGGCAAGTGTATTGGTGCATGAGTAGTTTTCCCAGTTGTTGGAGGGGTAGTTGAAGTCACCCAGTATGAGAGTGCTGGGTTGGACCCTAATAGTTTCCAGGATGCTTAGGAACATGGAGTGAGAGTCTTGGGACATGGTTGGGGACCAATAGCAGGCTACAACCTGAATTGCCATCTTACCTACTGTTAGTTGTACCTGAAGTATCTCCAATGCGTTATGCTGGGCAACTAGTCTGGAGGTGTGCATATCCTTTATGAATATGGAGACACCACCACCTTTGGAGCTCCAGTCCATGTTCTGGGGCCAAAGGTGTGGAATGAGTTATAGCCTGGTAGCACAGGGGTGCTTTCTGCTGATTTAAACCAGGTCTCCATTACAGCACAAATGTCAATGTTCTCCATTTTGAGGAGTGCTTCGATGAGTGCATCTTGAGATTTAGACTTCTAGCACTGAGCAGCAGGACCCTCAGATTGCATTTAGTTATAGCTGTTACGGTGGTAATTTGATCTTTGGAACACCACCTAAAAAAGGACCTATAGGGGTGATAAGAGCCTTAGCCAGTATCCAGAAACCTAGGGGTGACAGATGCAGGCAAAGCATCCAGGTCTATCAATCATGTCATCCGAAGCAGACAGATACTGGATCCCTTTAGAATGACACCAGAAACATAGCCAATTGTTGAAGTCAATCATTTTCTGCTTATACTGCTGTATCATTTTGGGTGATGGTAAATATGCTTATGGAAATAGGTATATTTAGAAAGCAGTAAAACACACTTTTGCTTAAAATATAAATGCACTGGGATAGAAAAGTTGTTGGAAATATACAATTACACAGGTAACCAGGTTTGTACAACAAAAATACTAAGAATATAGGGTGGTCACAATAGGTAAAATTGATCCAATGTGATATTCAACTATTACTGACTTAAGGAACTTAACATGAGCGCAAAAATAAATATGTTTATTGTTATGATAATGAAATGAACCAACCTCTTCATTAGTTGCATGTGCATATCATCTGGTAGTAGAAGAGGGGGAAGGCATGCCTGAATGCAGGTACAGGCTAGGACTGGGATAGTGAGGGCCGGAACTTTGAATGTTGGCAGTATGACTGGTATAGGGAGAGAGCTAGCTGATATGATGGACAGAAGGAAGGTTAGTATATTGTGTGTGCAAGAGACAAGATGGAAGGGGAGCAAGGCTAGGTGTATCAGAGGCGGGTTCAAATTGTTTTATCATGGTGTGGATGGGAGGAGAAATGGTGTAGGGGGTTATCCTGAAGGAACAGTATGCTAAGTTTGTTTTGGAGGTGAAAAGAGTGTCAGATAGAGTGATCCAGGGATCTAAACCTTGTCATCACAATGAACAAAACATGCTGGAGGAATAGGTTCCTGACCCAGAGACTCCCCATACTCTGGAATAGACTGCCCATACATGTCAAGCAGAGCACCTCATTGGCCCTCTTCAAAAGGAACCTTGATGATTGGATGGGAGATAGAAAATTCACCCCGGGGATCATGTCAGTCGCCCTGCTAGACAAGGGTTCAGAGAAGTAAATATTGCTGGAAGAAATATCCAGGAAATTGTTATGGCTAGGCTTGCATAGGCCCTAGGGCCGATAACCTAGTACCAACCTATGAACCTATGTTTATGAAGCTGGAAATTGATGGTGTAATGATGAATGTTGTTTGTGCATATGCTCCACAAGTTGGGTGTGCAATGGATGAGAAAGAAAAATTTTGGAGTGAGTTGGATGAAGTGGTGATAACTGTACCCAAGGGTGAGAGAGTGGTGATTGGAGCAGATTTCAATGGGCATGTTGGTGAAGGGAACAGAGGGAATGAGGAAGTGATGAGTAGGTATGGTGTTAAGCAAAGGAATGCAGGAGGTCAGATGGTAGTCGATTTTGCGAAAAGGATGGACATGGCTGTGGTGAATACATATTTTAACAAGAGGGAGGAGCATAGGGTGACATACAAGAGTGGAGGAAGATGCACACAGGTGGATTATATCTTATGTAGAAGGGCCAGTCTGAAGGTGATTGGAGACTGTAAAGTGGTGGCAGGGGAAAGTGTAGTTAGGCACCACAGGATGGTGGTTTGTAGGATGACATTGGTGATCAAGAAGAGGAGGGGGAGTGTAAGGGCAGCACCAAGGATTAAATGGTGGAAATTGAAAAAGGGTAATTGTGAGGTGGAGTTCAGGGAAGAGTTAAGACAGGCACTGGGTGGCAGTGAAGAGTTACCAAATAGCTGGGTAACTACAGCAGAGCTAGTAAGGGAGATGGCTCGAAAGGTGCTTGGTGTGACATCTGGAAAGAGGAAGGAGGACAAGGAGACCTGTTGGTGGAATGAGGAAGTACAGGCGAGTATACAGAGAAAGAGGTTGGTGAAGAAGAAGTGAGATTGTCAGAGAGATGAAGAAAGTAGACAAGAGTATAAGGAGATGAGGTGCATGGCAAAGAGAGAGGTGGCGAAGGCTAAGGATAAGGCATATGAAGAGTTGTATGAAAGGCTGCACACTAAGGAGGGAGAAAAGGACTTGTACCGACTGACTAGACAGAGGGACCGAGCTAGGAAAGATGTGCAGCAGGTAAGAGTGATAAAGGATATTGAGGATCACAAACTCACAAGCGAGGAGAATGTGTTGAACAGATGGAAGGAGTACTTTCAGGGGCTGATGAATGAAGAGAATGAGAGGGAGAGAAGGTTGGATGATGTGCGGACAGTGAATCATGAAGTGCAATGGATTAGCAAGGAGGAAGTAAGGATAGCTATGAAGAAGATGAAGAATGGAAAGGCTGTTGGTCCAGACAACATACCTATGGAAGCATGGAGGTGTTTAGGTGAAATGGCAGTGGAGTTTTTAACTAGATTGTTTAATGAAATCTTGGAAAGTGAGAGGATGCCTGAGGAATGGAGAAAAAGTGTTTTGGTACCGATTTTTAAGAATAAGGGTGATGTGCAGAGCTGTAGTAACTACATAGGGATTAAATTGATCAGTTACAGTATGAAGTTATGGGAAAGAGTAGTGGAAGCTAGGTTAAGAAGGATGTGATGATTAGTGATCAGCAGTATGGTTTCATGCCAGGAAAGAGCAATACAGATGCGATGTTTGCTCTGAGAGTGTTGATGGAGAAGTACAGAGAAGGTCAGAAGGAGTTGTATTGTGTCTTTGTGGACTTAGAGAAAGCATATGACAGGGTGCCTAGAGAAGAGTTGTGGTATTGTATGAAGAAGTCGGGAGTGTCAGAGAAGTATGTAAGAGTGGTACAGGATATGTACGGGGGTGTTGTGACAGCGGTGAGGTCTGCGGTGGGAGTGACGGATGCATTTAAGGTGGAGGTGAGATTACATCAAGGATCAGCTCTGAGCCCTTTCTTATTTGCAATGGTGATGGACAGGTTGACAGATGAGATCAGACAGGAGTCCCCATGGACTATGATGTTTGCAGATGACATTGTGATCTGTAGTGAGAGTAGAGAACAGGTGGAGGAGACCCTGGAGAGGTGGAGATATGTTCTAGAGAGAAGAGGAATGAAGGTCAGCAAGACTAAGACAGAATATATGTCTGTGAATGAGATGGAGGATAGAGGAATGGTGAGGATGCAGGGAGTCGAGGTGGGGAAGGTGGATGAATTTAAATACTTGCACTCAACAATTCAGAGTAAAGGTGAGTGTGGAAGAGAGGTTAAGAAGAGAGTACAGGCAGAATGGAGTGGGAGGAAAAGAGTGTCAGGAGTGATTTGTGACAGACGAGTACCAGTAAGAGTGAAAGGTAAGGTCTACCAGAGGGTAGTGAGACCAGCTATGTTATATGGGTTGGAGACAGTGGTATTGACAAAAAGGCAGGAGTCAGAGCTGGATGTGGCAGAGTTAAAGATGTTAAGATTTGCACTGGGTGTGACGAGGGTGGACAGGATTAGGAATATTAGAGGGTCATCCCAGGTTGGAAGGTTTGATTACAAAGCCAGAGAGGCAAGATTACATTGGTTTGGACATGTGCTGAGGAGGGATGCAGAAAAAGATGCTAAGGATGAAACTGCCAGGTAACAGGAAAAGAGGAAGGCCTAAGATAAGGTTTATGAATGTGGTGAGAAAGGACATACAGGTGGTTGGTGTGACAGAGCAAGATGCAGAGGACAGGAAGAAATGGAAACAGATGATCCGCTGTGGCGACCCCTAACGGGAGCAGCTGAAAGAAGAAGAAGACATATCATCTGGTAGTAGGAATTACTTTATATATTAATACAACTCCCTAGAAGTTTGTTCCTTTTTCATTCATATATCAAACTATAAACATAGTCCATACTACTTAGTACACAGAAAAAAGTATGTTAATAATCACAAATAATGCATGACAACTCATTTAATGCTACTGAGTTATGCAGTTTTTTTTCATGGTTATTTATGAAATATGAGTTATTTGTAGTAGCTGCAAGAAGCAAACATATGTTTATCAGCAAAAAATCAAGATAACATTGCTGTCAATGTGACTCTGTTTACTGTATAAGTTTTGTGGTCTTTCCTTGCAGTTAATTCTGACTGTCCTGGCCCCCAGTACCAAACATCCATGCTGAGTCTCTCATCTAGTCTCTACCCTCCCAGACTTTCTCTTGAATTGCTGGCCCCAGTTGTGGATCCTAAGGGTATCCCAGGGGCTCGGCCATCTTTGCTTCTGTCTGGGGAGGATTTTTATATGCCCTATCCGGTTCCCTTTCACTTATTGACCACATCTGAAGGTATCTCCCCTCTATGGACAATGCATCCCCTTAGGGAGTATCATCAAGGAGTATCCGCCCACCCAAGACAGACATGGATGTCCCTCTCTGTCACTCCATCAGTCACCAAGCATGTAAATGAACCCAGGTCAGCTGGACCATAGCCAGGGCTTTATCCCTCCATCACTGGAGTGGTCTGGCAACAAAGGTACCTAGCTCTTTCATACTAAATATTGCTAGATGACTCTATATCTTACTATGGCCTCAACAAGCAATACATGTAGAGAATGCAGTCATTGTCATTGCTGGATTGTTGACAGCTGTATCCCCCATATTATAAGGCATGCAGGAAATATTTTATAAAAGAAACCATAAGTATGATTTTTGTGCTTTAGCAACAATATACAGAAGTTTGTATTAGGAATTAATGGAAAAAGGAAATACACATTTATATTGTAGGAATATAGCTGCTAACTGAAACGCTTACTGCTTCAGAGAATATTTATTGCTAGAATAATAGTATTTTACCCTATCATAATGTACACAGTTTTACCTTATCCAGTGTATGATATCAGAGATTGGTTTCACAGTGTATTCTAAGACACTTTATTTCACATAAATATTTTTAGACTTTTAGATCCCTGCGGAACATTTTAAGAATCAGATTATAATGGTTTTCTCCCAGGTGGGAGGTTGGCATAATGGTTAAGGTGTTTACCTTACAAACATAAGGTACAGGGTTTGATTCTCACATGGGATAATTGGCTAGGCTGAAAATGGTCCACAAGGGCAGGGCAGTTAGCCTAGTACTAATCTATGAACCTATGGTAGTAGTTTGACATTTTGTCTTGCAAAAATAATTGACAGAATTCTTGATTTGGTAACATATGAAAGGGTTTTATTTACAATTTAAAAATGTGGATGAAGAAGTGTGTGTATGAAGCAGAAAATTACCTTATATTTTTAGTCTTGCTGAAAAACCATGTGAGCTCAAATATTCTTGCTTCTGTGATAGTGGGTGAAAGGCTAGATACTGTTTGCTTTACTCAGAACTGTAGAAAATCATTGCTTCATCCTATTCTTTAGCCAAAATTAAGAAATAGGTGTGGGTCATGACATGAATGGAAGAAAAAATAAGGGAAGGACTGTAGTTCCCATTTGCCTGTGGTGATGGTCATGACAGAAGCTTCATTTTTGGATAAGATGACAATGAAAGAAAAGAAAAAGATAGTTTTAATGTAAAAAGCGGACAACCTTGTTGATCTGATGTTGTACCCAACTTAAAACAACTGAAACTTCACTGATACTGAAACCGTCTGCCTCTTTTAAATCCACAAGAAATTTAAGCTTCCATTATCACTGCCACTTCATTTGCAAGAAGATTACCATACACAAGTTGAGTATGTAATTTCATAGTTGTGGTTATTACCCGTGACATACTTTTCGTGGTCATATGCTGTACACTGGCAAGCTGCTTGTGTGCTGCTTGTTCAGGAAAACTTAGCCACACAAAGAAGAATGTCTGCAGCACACTCTAGTGGACACCACATAGCCAGTAAAGTACTGCTCACAGAGGCTGTGCACCTCTTAATATAAAATAGTAATGCTTAATTTATATTTTATTTGGTTTGAATTTGTTTAGTAGGGAAAATAAAACATGAGAGGAAAATACAGCAGCAACCGTGCAGTATAAGATTAGACATAACTATACAGATAATGCTTGCATTTCACTCAGTAACAAACAGATAACATTTACCACGTGTAATATTTGCAGCAGATATTGTTACTTTTTTTGTATGTGGCTATAAAACAAAACATGATTACAAAGGTGGCACAAACATTGTCATGTGTTATGTATTTACAGAAGGGTTCTCTATTTTTCAAAAATGCAGAATTTCAAAATTGCGTTGTTCAAAAGATTTCTTATAATGGAGTTGTAAGAGAAGGAGGTTTTAAAGAGAATCCGAGGACCAAAAGATATTGGTGAATGAAAGACTCATGGACTCCTGAGAATTTTAACTTGCAGTCCAAAAAAGACAACAGTAACCTACAGAGAAGGAGGAGAAGAACAAAAAAGATGTTTCCATCTTGGATCTGACTGATTCAACATAGTGCAAGCACTTCAGTAGTTTCCAAGGACTGGATCTGTAGAGTTGTGACTTCCACGTTCTAGCTACCTGAGCTTGAGTTCCAAAGCTTAGACAGCATGATTTTGATTGGCCAGCTTCTCCACCAGTACAAGATTGATTTTTAGATGGCTTGTTTAGGGCAGTGGCTTATAAACTTAAAATAACTAGAGGCTTTCCCAGTTCATCATTCTTCAGGGTAGAATTGTTGACAATACTCTAACACTCAATCTGAAGGAAGAATGAGAGACCACAACGGAGATCAATGCCACAACACTGATTTATCTCTGGATGTAATGCATCAAAAGCACTCTGGCAGGTTATTAGGACAGGCTCTTTACTATATTAGCCTGTTGTGCAGTAAGAGGCTTCTTAGTTCAAATGAGGATCAGAGTACTCCATTTTGATTGCCTCTTTTATCTGAGGGCATAGGCTTGATTTTAATTGGATGGTTTCTGCCTCACAAAATGTAAATAACTGGAGATGTGAAGATGGGTTCGGAGCTGATCCATCGGCTCCGGTACGGCCACATGCAAAGCTCGAGGTCTTCCAGTAGCTCGAGGCCAAGCCCCTATCCCATGATGCACTGTGAATTACCTCAGATCTAGTTTGCTGCGGCATCTGATTGGAGGTTCTAGTGCAAGCTCGGGCCAGTACTTTTTCAAAACTTATATATTAGCAGTTATTTCTTTAATATTGTTGCTAAATTCTCTTAAATAGTTTGTTAGTTAGGTAGTTCATGTTATAGCTTCTTAAAAGCTCCCCTTTCCCATGTGTGATTAACGATTTTTCATATATCAGCCTCGTGTGTTTTGGCCTAGCTTTTTTTCTCTTCTGCTGTAGTTTAGTATTTCTGCAGATATATATATATATATATATTACCCTTCCTATTGTTGGCCTTTTGTATTTTGGCCTAGTTTAGTAAATAGTAGTTAAACTTAAAAATTATTATTAGGCTCATTTTTTCTGTGTGTGGAGTTCAGAGCCTAGTAGCATTCTAATTTTTGGTGTTACTTTTTTGTTAGGCTCCTTTGTGTAGTGTACTGTTAGAGCCTAGGGTATTGCTGAGTAGCTTACGATATTTGTGTTACATTTTTCTCAGGCTCCTTGTGTGTGTGTGTGTTGTTAGAGCCTAGGGTATTGCTGATTAACTGCTGTGTTTTTCTTTAGTAGCATAATGGTGGATGACAAAGATAAACACCCAATGTCTCGGTTTATAAAGTGTCCAGACTGCGATCAAAAAATGTCAGTTATGGATGGACATGTAACTTGTGTTTACTGCTTAGGAACTGTCCACTTACAGGAGTCTTGTGCCATTTGCCATTCCTTTTCTTTGAGAGTGTTACTAGAGAGGAAAAGGAAATTGGTAGACAGGGGCTTGTTAAAGCATCCCTTTCAAGAGGCTATGAGTGACCAGGATGTGGCCAGCAAGTCTTCCAAGTCCTCTAGATCTTCTGGGGAATCTAAGGACTCTAAGCAGTCTAAGAAATCTAAAAAGTTGGAGGATTCTGCGACATCGACTCCACAGACCTCGGAGCCGACTGTCTTCTTTTTGGAGCCGGACCACAGCCTTGGAGCCGGTATCCGAAAGGCCTCTATCTCCATTGCTTCAGTCGGCACCGTCAGTGCATTCTTCTAGGTCTTCTGTCAGCCTGTTGGATCTGGATATGGATCGATTGGTGCAGAAGCTTTTACAGGCACCAGGCCTTGCTAAATTGTTGATGGCACTGACCCAAGTGGCTTTGGAGCCGAAGACCACTACTCCTAACTTGACTACTCCTCCTCCGAGCCATATCGGAACTTCAGAGTCAGAGGAAGCAGACCTGTTGATCGTGGAGCCTTTGGAGCTGAGACCTGCTCCAGTGTCTTCGGATCCATCCACTCTGACGTCCTCGGGGCTGACTGGGGACTCTAGGAGCCGACACTCTCCAGTTGGATCTGGGGAGGATAGTCGGACCAACTTGTCGGTGCCAACTCTTTCTTTCGGGGCTTTGGCTCGGATGAGTTTGGTTCCTACCTCTGGCTCGCAGCCCAAGACCTTGGTGCGGGAGGGGTTGGTGGTTCCTTCAGATCCATCGACTCCTTCACATCAGAGCCATGGTGCCTTCAAGGCCATGAGGAGAGCCTTGTCCCCCAAGACATCCTCGACTTCAGGCCTTGCTTCCTCATCACCCAAAGTGCCTGTGTCTGCTTCTGCTTCCATCATCCAGGCTAGGCGTAGAGACCCAGAGCCTCAGGTAGCCCCACAGGGTGCCCCCTGCTCTTCCGAGACCTTCCCAGAGGTTCCCACTGAGGAGGTTCCCATGAAGAGGTTGTGCAAGAGGAGACACTTGGACTCCCCATAGGAGTCTTTAACATCTGACACTGACTTGAATGAGTCAGAAGGGACCCTGCGGTCCCCCTCTGAGGATATCTCCTTTGCTGAGATACTTGAGATCCTTAGGCAGAGGGGTGAGTGGCAGCCCAAAAGCCCTACCGAGGATGAGTCAGTTTTCCTGAAGTCTTTCGGGTATCAACCCTCCACCTCTTGGGTGTCTCCGCCCTTCAATTAGCTCATGCAGTTGGTCTCTTGGAGGACGTGGGAGTCATCGGAGTCCATGGAGCCTATTCTTAGGAGGCCTAATAAGTTTATATCAGCTCCATCAGATAAAACCTTCTTCTTCAAAGGAGTCCCTGTTGATGCCATGGTGGTAGCCACGGCCACCAAAAAGGAAATGTCTAAGACTTCCTCATCTATTCATCCTCCTAATAGAGAGTCTAGGATCATGGATAGATATGGGAAATGCATGTTTAGTTCAGCGACTTTTACTCTCCGCTCACTTAACTACTTAACCCATTTCACTAGGTTGCAAAGAGATCTCCTTAAGGAGTTGGGAGATACTCTTCAGGGTACTGTAGCTGCAGGGGCCTCTGACAAAGTTGCTGCCCAGCTTGCTACCCTAAACTCTATTTTCAACTCATCCATGCGTCTCATATCATATGCAGCTCATGGAACGAGTAGGGCAGCGGGTATAGGAATCACTCTCAGAAGACATTCCTGGATGCGCTTGTGTTCCTTCATGGAGCCCTTTAAGTCTTCCTTCATAAACACCCCTTTTGATGGCTCATCCCTTTTTGGGCCTTAAGTGAAGGAAACTTTGACCAGGTGTGAACAGGAGGGAAAGACTCTGTCTGCCGTCAGAGTCCATTTTTCCACCCCTTCTCAGCCTTATCCAAAAGGCCAAAGGGGAGGAAAAATGTGGTTCCGGAAAGCCCAAGGAGCCTTTCAGGACACACGTGGTGAAGCCCCCTCTATTGGCAGAGGAGGGGGTAATAGGGGAAGACATCGCCCTCGCTGCAGAGGGGGTCCGCAACATCAGGGTGATAGAAATCACTTCTCTGGTCAATCCTACCAGCGCTCCTGAAAGGAGGCGCGACTGTCCTGCTCTGGAGGCAGTTGGGGGTCACTTATTGTTGTATCCAGATGCCTGGCAAGAAATAAAAGACAGCTGGGTACAAAGTATCATTTCCCGAGGGTACTTCATACCATTCGCCACACCCACCCCATCCATAAGGAGAATCCCAGACGTTCCACCCAGTTACAGGGAACAAGCAACCATGGAGGTCCACAAGTTGCTAGAAAAAAAGAGTCATCTAGCCAGTCCCAGCAGACCAAACAGGATCCAGAACTTACTCAAGGTTCTTTTTGGATCCAAAGAAAACAGGGGACTGGAGACCCATTTTGGACCTCAGCAGACTCAACTAATATGTGGAAGAAAGAGAAGTTCTGGATGGTCGCGCTCCAGTCTATACATCCCTTTTTAGGGAAAGACAAGTGGTTGTGCTCGATAGATCTCAAAAATGCGTACTACCACATAAAATTGGCCAGGCCATCCAGAGATCACCTGCGTTTCCGGCTGGGAGCCAATCATTATCAATTTCGAGCCCTGCCCTTTGGTCTCACTACAGCCCCCAGGGTGTTTACCAAATGCATGGCAGTGGTCACAGCTCACCTGAGGCATCTAGGATTCCAGGTGTTTCCGTACCTAGACGATTGGCTCCTTACCGCCACCAGCAGGCATCAACTTATTCAGGCAAGGGAATACACTCTGGCACTCTGCAATCATTTAGGCATTACAGTCAACTCAGAAAAGTCTGCCTTATTGCCATTGCAGCATATCACTTTTATCAGGGCAGAGCTAGACACTTCAACCGCCACTCTAAGGCTACCATTCAAAAGAATTTTCCTTCTTCATCAGCATGTCAGCACATTGGTATCAAAAGACAGAGCACCAGCTTCAGAAGTTCTGAAAGTATTGGGTTTGATGGCTGCAGCAATCCTAGCCATACCATTAGCAAGAATGCATATGCAGATTCTTCAATGGCTGTTGTTCTCTCAATGGTCTTACCAGGAGCTTCCAATGGATCATACAATTTTGATTATGAGCTCTTGCAAGAAAGATCTCCAGTGGTGGTTGACATCTCTTCACATCACCATAGGACGTCACTGTAACCACGAACAATTCCCTGATAGGGTGGGGGGGGGGCATTTTCAGGGAAAGACTGCCTAGGGCACATGGACAGATCAAGAGTCACATTTGCATATCAATGTTCTGGAGATAAGAGCAGTACTCTTGGAGTTGCAGTACTTCCAGGTCTCTCTTCCCCTAGGAACGATTGCAATTCAGACAGACAATATGTCAGTAGTCTGGTACTTGAACAAGTAGGGGGGAACCAAGTCTTACCCCCTTTGTGAGAAGGCCTCAGAGTTTGGCAGTGGGCTGTTTCCTCCCAGCACTTTCTGTTGGCAATGCACATCCCGGGGAATTCCAACGTGATAGCAGACAAACTGAGCAAGGCACTCTTGTTGCCAGATGAGTGGTCCCTCAAGAAAGAGATTGCGGACAGGATTTTCCGTAAATGGGGCCAGCCTTGCTGCGACCTTTTTGCCAGCCACATTAACACAAAATGCAGAAGCTACTTTGCCCTGATTCCCCCTCTGGGAGAAGTCCCGAGAGATGCACTCGTACACAATTGGCCCGCGGGTCTCCTCTATGCTTTTCCACCAATCCCATTGATACCCAGAGTTCTACATAAGGCAAAATCCCTGGGAAGGACCATCATTCTTATAGCCCCTCATAGGCCTCGGTAGATTTGGTTCCCATTCCTTCAACATCATCTCTTGGAGGACCCCTGAATTCTGGACCCAGTTCCAGACCTTCTAACACATCCGTCGGGGGGACCTCCATCCTTTTCTGCAGTCACTGAAGCTGACAGCTTGGCTGCTCCAGTTCCCCTCATAGCCAGGCTTCATAACTTCTCCAGTGAGATAAAACAGATTCTTTTGTCTTCTCACAAGCCGTCCACTAGAAGATTATATCTTAGTAAGTGGAAGAGATTTTCCATATGGGCTTCTAAGCAGAACATTGATCCTTACCAAGCCCCCTTGACATCCATACTAGAATTCTTAACTATGATTTTTAATACAGGAGTGGCAACCGCAACAGTTTGGGTTCAGTTGGCTGCTATATCTAACTTTCATCTCGGGATTGATGGGCTAAATATCATGTCCCACAAGTTATTCAAGGCCTTTCTCAACGGAACTTTTCATATGAGACCTCCAGTGAAAACTCCCTATTCTCCATGGAATCTAAATTTTATGCTGTCTCGTATAATCCCTCCCCCGTTTGAACCAGCATCATCTTGTGACCTTAAATATTTGTCGTGGAAAAAGTACAGTTTTGTACCTACCATAAATGTAGATGTTCGAGGATTCCATTGCTGCAGTCCTGACTATTGGGTATAGTCCGCATCCAGTCGGCCCGAATACCAGAGTATAAGGCTGACGTCGGTCAGGGCGCATTAGACTGACGTCAGTACGTCAGGGTACTAATGCGCATGACCGACGTCATATCCTCAGTCTTTTCTTGCCCCAGATGTCAGAAGACCCTAAAAAGACAAGTCCCAAAACAACCTGCACCAAAAACATGTACAATATATACAACAATATATATATATATATACAGAAATATAAACATGTAAACTCACCTACACAACCACCCCTAAATACAGAGGGGAAGGAGGGAGGGTAAATTGGACTGCAGCAATGGAATCCTCGAACATCTACATTTATGGTAGGTACAAAACTGTACTATGTTCTTCGTCTTCCATTGCTGCAGTCCTGACTATTGGGTAGAATCCCAAAGCAGAGGTAAGGGAGGCTGGCAAATTATAAAGTAGTAGGAGCTGACAACATGCCTTGTAAAACAGCTGTGGCAAAACCAGCCCTAGACTTAGAATAAATAGGAAGGTGATAATGCCTAGAGAAAGTATGCACTGAACTCCAAGTAGCTGCTTCCAGAATATCCTTAGTTGCCACCCCCCTTAGAAATGCTGTTGAAGTGGCAGTAGCCCTAGTGGAATGAGGCCTAATCCCAGCTGGAATCTCCTTGCCATGATGGGAATAACAAAATGCAATGCAAAAGCCAATCCACCTAGAAATAGTTTGTTTTGACACAGGCTTGCCCTGAGAACTCAAAGCAAAAGAAACAAACAACTGCTGAGACTGCCTAAAATCCTTAGTCCTGCTTAAATAATAACGCAATTGCCTGTGCACATCTAAAGTGTGCAAAATCTTTTCCCCTTTATTTTGAGGTTCTGCAAAAACGTAGGCAAATGAATAGTTTGGTTTAAAGCCACACTAGAAACCACCTTAGGCATAAAAGAAGGATTAGTACGTAATGATACCCTATCCTTATGGAAAATCAAAAGGCTCTACTGCCATAAGGGCCTGCAACTCAGACACCCTTCTTGCAGAAGTAATAGCCAACAGAAAAGCAGTCTTCCATGACAAATATTTCAATTCAGCAGTAGCTGCAGGCTCAAAAGGTTGTAGAGTAAGTTTTTCCAACACAAAATTGAGATCCCAAGCAGGAGTAGGAGCTCTACGTGGGGGTCTTATATTCTTTGCCCTCTAAGAAACTGCTTGAACAAAGGATGCGAAAACAAAGGTGGGTCACAATCATAGTGAGCTGAAATTGCTGCAGCATGAATCTTTATGGAAGAGAAGGACAAACCTTTGTCCAATAATTCAGTAAGATATTGAAGAGCCACACTCAAATTAGGCTCTGAAATCTCCAAATTCTTTGCTGTACTCCAAAATAAAAATCTCTTCCATTTTTCTGCGTACACTCTCCTTGTACTAGGCCTTCTAGCTTCCATAATCACATTTAAAACTTGTTGAGGAAGTTGAGACCTGCTGTGTTTCAACACAGAATATGCCAGGCTGTTAGATGAAGAGAGTGAAGCTTGACATTGAGCAGATGACCGTCCTTCTGAGATAACAGATGAGGAGTCAGAGGTAAAGGCCATGGAGGCTTCTTTACCAGACTCCGTAGTAGTGGGTACCAGTGTTGCCGAGGCCAATCTGGAGCTATCAAAATCATCCTTGGCCTGTCTTGTCTGACCTTTAATAGTACCTTTGGAAGGAGCGGCAGAGGTGGAAAGGCATACACATGAAGGTTTTTCCAACTGAAAGACAGAGCATCCACTTTCCAAGCTGTGTGATGAAACCCCTTTGTGCAATACTTTGGCAGCTGGTGGTTTAGTGGAGAAGCGAACAGATCTATGTCTGGAGTTCCCCATGACACTGTCAGTTTCTGAAATACATGAAGATCCAGTTTCCACTCGTGGGGATCCATGATTTGTCTGCTTAACACATCTGCTAAGGAGTTCTGTGCTCCTGGCAGAAACCTTGCCTGAAGAGTTAGTTGCAAGCTTAGCGCAGTCTCCCATAAAATCATTGCTTGCCTGCATAGAGGATAAGAATGTGTTCCCCCTTGCTTGTCGATGTACCACATGACAGTTGTGTTGTCTGTTAGAATCAACACCTGCCCTGGAAGAAGTAACTCCTTGAAAGCCATTAATGCAAACCGGACTGCTAACATCTCCTTCATGTTGATATGTAGATGCTGTAGTCTGGCAGGCCACTTGTCTTGTATCCACTTTCCATTTAGATGAGCTCCCCAAGCAATGTCCGAGGCATCTGTCGTTAGAATCTGACTTGCCTCTGGCCGGGTCACAGAGAGTCCCTTGTTTAGGTGACATTCCTGAGCCCACCACAAGAATTCTTTTTGAAGGCAAGGTATTATTTGAATGACAGTGTCCAAATCCTGGCAGTGCTGTGTCCATACATTTTTGAGATACCATTGTAGCTTCCTCATATGCAGTTTGGCATTGGGAAGCACCAGAATACAAGATGCCATGAACCCTAATGCTTGAAGGACTGTCCTTGCAGTCAGCATGGACTGATGAGATAGTTGATGGAAGTAAAGCGACAGACTCTTTTGTTTGTCCGGGGTTAAAAAGGCCATCTGGGCTGCTGTATTCAGTCTTACACCCAGAAAGCACATGTCTTGAGAGGGTACTAGACTGGACTTTATTTCGTTCACAGAATACCCTAGGCATCTTAGCACTGCTATAACATATTCCAGATGCTGTAGAAGGTCTTCCTTTTCTTGAGCCAGAATCAGGCAGTCGTCCAAGTAAGGATAGATTTGAATTCCTTGAAGCCTGAAGTAAGCTATCACTGGAGCCAGAACCTTTGTGAATACTCTGGGCGCAGTAGATAAGCCAAAGGGCAATGCAGAGAACTGATAATGAGAATTTCCAGCTCGAAACCGCAGATACCTCCTGCAACTTAGCCTTATAGGCACATGAAGGTAAGCTTC
Organism: Protopterus annectens; assembly: GCF_019279795.1. NCBI lineage: Eukaryota > Metazoa > Chordata > Ceratodontiformes > Protopteridae > Protopterus > Protopterus annectens. The sequence continues at coordinate 809,783,708 of NC_056725.1, read as the reverse complement.
CTTGAGATCTAAAGTTACCATCCAGTGATCTTTGCCCAGCAGAGGTAAAAGCTGTTGTAACGTCAACATCTTGAACTTGGGAATGTCCAAAAACGTGTTGAGGAGAGATAAATCCAAAATTGGCCTCCACGTGTTTCCCTTCTTTGGTACAAGGAACAGGCGAGAATAAAATCCTAGGCCCCTTTCTGATACAGGGACTGGCTGAATGGCCCCTATGTGAAGTAACTGTAAAACTTGCTTGTGAGCCTCTTTTCTTTGTAGAGGAGGAACGTCTGGCATGCCTTTGAAAGGGGGCATTGTATGGAAATAAAATCTGTAACCGTGGTGAATGATATCCAACACCCATTTGTCTTGAGTAATTAAATCCCAATTTTCTTTGAAAAGAGACAGTCTTCCTCCCAAAGGAGCTGCCAAACGTGAATCTGCTGGCAGCTGAAAAAACAGGTCATTGGGTCTGTTTACGAAAGGACTGACCCCTGCCCTCACCAGAAGTCTGAGCAGGTGAACTCCTGTTCTAGGCCTAAAAGAACCTTGAGCCCTGCCCCTACCACGTCTAGACCTACCCCTAGACTGAGAATCATAAGCAGGATATGTCCACCCCTTAGCAGGCCAATTTCTACTAAACTTGGTGGCTGCACCTGCAAAAATCTTTAACAGTTTGCATAGACTTAGCTTTGTCCTCCATTTTCTTTAAAACTGCTTCCACAGGCGAACCAAACAACACATCAGACTGTAAAGGAGCATCCAAAATCCTTGTCTTAACATGCTCAGCTAAATTCTGATCCTTCAACCAGGCATGCCTGCGAAGAACAGAACTGGTAGCAGCCACCCTCGAGGAGGCCTGTACAGCATCAAAACCACATTGCAAAGAATGCTTACCCACTTGTTCAGACACATGAACCAAATCCAGCAACTCTTTACACTCAATACCTTCCGCCAAAGCATCCACCTTAGATTTCAATTGTGAAAGGAGATAATTCTGATATTTTAGCATGTGAAACTGACAATTCAAAGCTCTCATGGCTAGAGTGGAAGAAGTATACACTTTCTTTCCCCACCTATCCAAAGCCCTTGCCTCTTTATCAGTGGGAACAGGATTTTTAACCACAGAAGCCTTTACACCCTTAGGCCCTTGAGAAATAGTTTCTGGGTCTGCCCTAGGGCTCTTAAACAAATATTTATGAGCTTCGGGCACCCTATAATACCTATCAGGCTTAACAGGAGCAGGAGGCAAAGAGTCAGGGTTCAGGAAGCCTCTGCAAAACATCTTCCACCACATTCAACACAGGAGGAATAGCTAAAGGCCTATGCTGGGGTAAAACAAGAACTCCCTAAGCCTTTTCCTGGAGTCAGAGTAATCCTGGCCTTCCCATTTAAAGTGCTCCCTCATGGAATGCAAAGTCTCTGAAAATGAGAAATCCTCAGGTGGAGACGCTGTAGGAGTGGAATCATCCACATCAGAATCAGAATAAGTAGGGTACTCCTGCAAATCTTCCACAGAAGATTCTGAAGCCTCTGAACACTGTTCAAAACTATCAAACTCCGGTTCCACCCTAGGCCTCTTATCAGGCGGGGGAATAGAACCCCTAATCATAGTAATCAAATCTTCTGCCATTTTAAGCATATGTTTCTTAGGTACAGAACCCGAAATGCTAGGAGAAGCCCCCACTGAAGCTGAAGTAGGCCTACCTCTGAAAGAAGTTTTGGCAACAGAAGGAGAGGCCCTAACTACCTTGGGAAGAGAGGGAAGAACAGTCACCTGAGAAGCCCCCTCAGCCTGGCCTACCTCCTGAGAAGGCACATCCTGTAAGAGTATAGTCTCTGCCTGGGACTCCATGGAAACTCCTGGCAAAAGCTCCACTGAGCCTTCTAAAGAACCGACGTCCGGGACTGCCGGTTCCTCAACCCTAGGCTTCACTGTTTTATCCTTGCGCTTCTTAGAGGAAGCGGGCGTCGGAGCATCCGACGGCATTTTATAATTGCAACGCTTCCCAAACACTAACCTGGCACAGTCTAACCTCCTCTTAATAGTGCGTTTGTTAAACCTAGCACAAGAGCGGCAACCAACAACGACGTGCTCAGGCGCTCATCAAGGTATACACAAGGTATGGTAATCCCTATGAGGTATCTGTTTGCCACAAGAAATACAGTTATTCACTTTTTCTGACATCCGTAAAATACTGAGGCAAGAAAAACTAAAATGTTCCCAACGGGTACTTAGCCAACTCTGTTTCGGTCTGAAACTCCGGTTTCGGAAATATTTCAGAACGCCAACCTGCACTCGCAAAACTGCTTCTGCATCGGACCATGCGGCAAAAAAGACTGAGGATATGACGTCGGTCATGCGCATTAGTACCCTGACGTACTGACGTCAGTCTAATGCGCCCTGACCGACGTCAGCCTTATACTCTGGTATTCGGGCCGACTGGACGCGGACTATACCCAATAGTCAGGACTGCAGCAATGGAAGACGAAGAACATCCATATTTCTGGTGGCTATTACTTCTGCTCATAGAGTGCCAGAACTTCAGGCCTTCCTTATTTGATTTTTCATGCTGACAGAGTGTCTCTTAGGACAAATCCCTCTTTTTTGCCCAATGTTTGTTCAGAAACTAATATCAACCAAGTCATTAAGTTACCAGTTTTCTTCCCTAACCATTCCAATAAGTTGGAGTATATACTGCGCAAACTTGATGTTCACAGTCAGCTCAGATTTTATTTGGATAGAACAAAAGATTTCAGGAAATCAGACCAGCTTTTTGTTTCATTCTCTGAATCCAGGCTGCTAATATGCCTTTGCAACACAAGATTAAAGCTCACTCAACCAGAGCAGTTTCTACATCCTCAGTGTTCCAAGCCACATTGCCCCTTGATAACATTTGTGCAGCAGCCACTTGGTCTAAACCTCATACCTTTATCACGCATTACAAAGTTGATAAGGCCTCCAGGGACAGGGCTTCTTTTGGGTCTACAGTTCTGAAGAATGTACTCCCATGACCCACCTGAGATTGATGGTGTTAGGGACGCTACCCATCAGTAAGGAATGAACGTCGAGATTGAATAACTCCACATTAAGAAGTTATGTACTCACCATAATGTTCCATGTGAGTTGTTCATCTCACCTTCATTCTTACGTCCCTCCCTCCTTCCCCCTCCTGGCTGACAGTTGACCTAGAGGTTGGTCTCATCGTGGTTGCTCAATTCTTCTTCCTCTCCATAGGAGGATAGCTCATTTATATGGTTATAGTATATGCAGCAAACAAGATCTGAGGTAATTCACAGTGCATCATGGGATAGGGGCTTGGCCACGAGCTACTGGAAGACCTCAAGCTTTGCATACGGCCGTACCAGAGCCAATGGATTGGCTCCGAACCCATCAGTAAAGAATGAAGGCAAGATGAACAACTCACATGGAAAGTTATGGTGAGTACATAACTTCTTATTTTGCTCCATGCTCTTATTTTCTGGCCAAAAGACCCCCTGCAAAATGATCTGTGCCTTATTTTCTGAGCTATTTAAAACACTCTCTCTGCAATTTCTTTGTCATCAGAATGAAAAACTCCTTAGTTAATACCCATTTAAAGGCCTGGTTCTATACTAAATTATCAGCAAGTCTTAATTCAGGGATAAAGTCATCATCTAGTACTTGTGTCACCTGTAAAACAAGGTTCTGGCACTTATCAGGCAGTGTGAAACCTTAGCAACCTTCAAACTTCAATTACATGAATAGATTGGATCCTGTAAATTTATTCAAGGAGTCACTGGCTAAGAACGTCTAACTATACCAACGTAAATATTATCTCATCTCATTACGCTCTACTCCTCCTCACATTTCCCCAACTTCTCTCTATTCCATTCCCTCAAGGATAGTCCAAGCTGAAAATGTTCTTTTTATATCTTTCAAATTAAGTCCACCTCCTACTATCACCTTCTGAACTATTAGCTCTCCTTAAAGAGTTCTTCTATAACATTGTTATCTAAGCCTGCAACAAGTTGACATACCACGGGCTTAATACAAACCTATGAATCTGTTACTATAAATATTATTGCTGTTTGGGTGAAAGTGCAAACTGTGTGGCTTTATATAAATACAAACAATTTTAGTAATTCTGTTATTCATAAAGCAGTGGCATTTCGTCTTGTCAAACAGATTATTTTAATTTGCTTTGGATTCTGAGTAGGAATAAACACTTTTAGGTAGGTAGTGTCTCCCAAAGCTAAAGTACTGTAAATGAAACACTGTAACTATTTATGTAGCACATGCAGTGAGGCTATAATTGATGGGACGTAATCTAAGGTTATAGTTTGGGTTTCACAGAGGCTTGTTCTGTTAGACAAGGGACGAAGTTATTTTTAGCAATTTTAAATAACAGAGGCATACATAGTAGCTGAGTTCTCCCTTTAACTAGTTGCCATTTTACTTTTGAGTAGATAGTTGCTTTTTAGCTGAGAGAAGAGGGTGATAAAACTTGCAGTTATTGTTTGATTTGTTTGATAAAATTTGCAATAATTTAAGGATCTTTGATGTGGTGGAGATTCATAGGTGGACTATATTCTTTTTGTGTGAGAAAATACTCTTTCCAACAACAGCTAACCCTTCTAGCAAAACAATACAGGATATTTTTGTTGTGTAGAAGAGGGGATGTTAATTTGAAGCTATATGATTTCTTAAAAATGAAGTTTCTGATGAAGCCATAGCCCTGAGTATATAAAGTATTGGGAGGTATCTAGCATTTCTTGGCTGTTGATTGTAACGTGTCAATTAGAGGGACTGCTCAGAGGTTTTTGATTAATTCTAAATATAATAGCCTTATTTTTTAGGAATGTATAACTATTTTTATTGCTTTGTTTTGTTTTGTAGCTAGTCAACTAGTGTCTTTGGGTATTTATTTTATGGTTGCATGTGATTAGATTGATATGGAGATGACTACATGAAATATTTATACAGATAGAGCAGACATTTTGAATAAGGTATATATACAGATAGATCAGACATTTTGAATAAAGGTAAAGTAGTAGGGTGGAAAACTACCCATGTAAAACTCCTTTGGAAACGGTGGAGACATGGAGGTTGGTGAACCTTTGCTGCCTTTGAAATTGCAATCTGAGATGTAGTTTTTAAACTGTAACAAGGAACTGAGGTTAAAAACAGTATATGTAGCAAAAAGGAATGTTCAAAGGTATTGAAGGAATTTGTAAGGTTTATAAGTACTGCAGCTGACAGCTGACAGTTTGTGCATTATTGGCTATGAACCGGTATATTATGTTAGTATGATTATTAGTCAGAAACTGTTCTGTAACCAAAATGCAAAAAAACTATAAAGTAAAACAAAACTAAATATTTGTATTGACCACTGAGCTGTGTAATATGATATTCAAAGTAGTAGAGCTTGTTGTAGAGCAGCACAGTGGTTTTGCCTCATAGCGCTGGGGTTGAGGTTCTATCTTGACTTCCAGTCGTTATATCTGTGGGTACTGTCTTTGTACAGTTCTCTTGCCACCTCCCAAAAAACATGTATCATGATTGGTTTTGCTAAACTGTACATACATATATGTATGTGTGTGCGTGTGTGTATTCATGTGCGCACACACACACACAAACACACACACACACACACACACACACACACACACACACACACACACACACACACACACACACACACACACACACTCACACACACACACATATCCTGGTTGATCAGTTATACTAAGTCTTTGGATGAAAATTGGAAAGGGTCCAAGAACCAGAAAACTTTCCATGTTAACAAGTGATAAGCAAATAGGTACCAAGTAGCAGGTGGGATACAACATGGATCTACTTTGAAACATCAAGTCCCAGACAACTGAACTGCATTTTCCCAAAAAGAAAATCTCGAAAACTGACATACCCGAATGAAAACATTTTCCCAGGGTAAGTAACTTGCCCAGACTGACACAAAACATGAACCAAAATAAGTAAAACCTACCTTGGTGGGGGGGGCTATGCCCCTCACCCCCTCCAAATGAGGGGGACTGTGCCCTCCACACACACCCTAACTGTATATACCAACTCCGGGATTGCACTACAGTGTAGAAAAGGGCATGTTGGGGAAGTGTTTATTTACCTTGGGAAAACGTCACCATTCGGGTATGTCAGTTCTGGCGATGTTTGTCTCGAGAAAATGACATTCAGTAATATGGGCATTGATGTTTCAAAATAAATCTAATACAGCACACTAGACATAGATCTATGTTGTTACTAATTGGCAGCATGTATTGCGCTGATTAACAGGAATACCATGTTCTTTGGGTATTAAACATGGTTTTGAAATGGCATAAACTATGCTCACTAAAATGTTCCTTTGGTCTGCATAGTAGTACATGGGTTATGCTTACAATGTGCATCTTTAGCATGCAGGCAATCCTTGATGAAAACTATAATCAGACCTCTCAGCTGTTAATATTTTTAGGGACACCCTTGATGTTTCTCAAAGTTTTGTTCCATTCCCCCTAAAAGTGGGAATCATAATTTCTGAGATAATAGTGCCAACATTTAAAATGTGTCCCTGATTTGGGGGCTTTTCCTTAGTTATTTTTACTTTGTTCCAAATTCAGTTGATAAAATTTGAAAGCTCTGACTATGATTAATCATTTCCCCTTGGTATATGTGCATGTGTGCTTGTATGTGCATGTGATCACTTCACTAACCATGTAGATGTCCACTTTGTCTGAATATAAAGACTAACTTTTGGCCACTTTTTGTGCAATTTTTTAAAGTCAAGGTTCAGAGGAAAAAAAATCTTGAGCTACAGATGCATGACCCCTGATACAGTTACTCTGTACTTGAGTCTAACAGCTGCAGCAGATGATAGCTGTTAACTTGTTCTGAAGTTTTTGGCATGAGATCCGATAAATGAATTTATGTTTGAAATCTTCTCCTCGAATATACTAATCCACCATCCAGCTTAGCAGTCAGTGCGAAGATATGTTACATGTGGACTGTATAGTCCTAGAGATATATACACATTAAGATCTAACCCTAGAAAATATGTAGTTAGCAACAACACAACAGAATGCCTTGGTAAAAAAATAAGCATGTATGTTATGGAGAAAGAAGGCATATTAAGCTTTATCAGTGTGTTCTGTTTTATAAATGTTTTCCCAGCCACACCAGTATCTGTCACGCTCATTAATAAAAACATAGTGGTGTTTCCATTACCACATTGGTCTTTTCCCAAGAGCAAAGTTTACCTTTCTCTTCCCTTCCTGATCTCTTCATGACAATCTATAGCACACTGAACTGAATAATCTGTTTCACAGCAACAGATAAAACTCTTCTGAAAAGAAAAAATACTCAAATATGCAGCAAGGAGAAATAATTACTATAATAATAATAATTACTATAAATACTGACATATTGCAGCATCACTATTCATACCTTAGTAAAAGCAGATTTTCGAGCATGTTACTACACAGAATGCCACTGCAGATGTCAAGAATCATGCTAAAAAACTGAACGAAAGTAAATGTTTCCACTGATTTATTAGCAGCAGCAATCATCAGCTATCATTTTACTGAACACAAAAATCAAGTTTGTGTGCTTATCTCAATAAAACCTTGAAAAAACCTGTGTGTAAGTAATAAGTAACAGCCACCAAACAAGTGACCATGCAAAACAAAACAATCATAAAGGTATAAGGGATAGAGTAAGCTAATGTGTGTATCATAAAGTCCAGGAAAAAGGGCCACAGTAATGCCAATAACAGAAACCAGCTGCAACCTTTGGAGTGTGTTAACAGGAGAATAGATGATGCTCATTCAATTGAACAAAAAATGTAAGTATGTAACGCTCTTAAATCAACATGTTTTGTATACCGATATTCAGAAAAAGGGTAGTTTACAATCTTATAATCAGTTTATTATTAAATAATTAACTCAAAGAGATTCTATATTTTATAGTATGTGAAGAGCCTTACTGTCAAAACACCTGTTTCACATTTCCTACCTTCATGTCACCTCTTCACACAAATAATCTAAAACTGTTTAATATAAAATAAAAATGCCTACCATATAAGGATTGCATCATGATCCTTTGTGGTTCTAATGGACACCCTTGTATATAAGGAGTTGCAGATTAAGTGCTTGAAAATGGAAAAGAGTGAGGTGGATACTGAGTAAGAATGCTTCACACCAATCTGCTAATGTAAACATTGTGCTGCCTGAAAGCAAAAGCAAAGGTTCTTTAAAGCAAGCAGCACATTTGCATATCATTCACAAATTATGTGCAACTCCTTCAGTGTTTTGAATAATATCCTTTGCAACGAGCACCAATAAAGATAATTAAAATACTTGTTTTATTAACTCCAATATGTGGTTAGATTTAGTGCAGTTAGAATTATTAGAAATGATCTTACACTGCCCCCTGTACCTTCTTATTGTAGTTATGAGAAGATAGATATCATGAAGATATAGCAATATGTGGAGTAGTGGTAATGCCAAACAATATGTCATGAAAATAAATGATAGCATAATGCCATTTATCTGCAAAATCCTTTGCTATAAAAGCTAACAGAACCCCAACAATACAAAGGAAGCAGAATGCAGTCCCTTCACTTCACCTGGCAACGACACTCAGTAGTGCCGCACAGTGCAAACATGCATTGCTAAACAACATGCGTGCAAAATAGTCATATACAGAATAACATTGTAGAAGCCTGTCAATGACAGCAAAAGTATCATACATATGTTTGTGTGTTCTACATCAAATCAAATATACACAATCCAGACACCCATTTGGTCAATACCATTTGGTTGACACAGACAGATGGTTGACTGGTTGTGAGATCGACAATCCCCAAGAAGGGAATATTCCCTTTTCCCAGGGATTAGTCAGTCTCAGAATTAGTATGTATAGTTATCAGGGTATGTTAGGGGGGGGTGCAGGGAGGCTTGTTCCCTGCAAAAACACTTGCCATTGATTTAGTCAGTTCATGGGTAATCCCAGAGCATATACAGAACGTCAGTATTTGTTAATTCAATGTTTTGCCATCAGTCTTCTGGTTGTCAGCACTGTGTCCATTTGATCAGGTGTAGGTTAATAGGTTCATCAGTTCATAGGAGGTTACTACGCTAGTGGCCCTAGAGCCTGCACAAACCTAGCCATGTTAATCCCAAGTATCCCCATTTGCTCTTTTTGGGTAGTTCGCAGAACAAATTTATGAACAGAGTGGGTCTGTGATCAACACCAGATATCCCTGTCCATGAGGGACATGGGTGCCACCCTGGAGTGAATTTGCAGTCTCCCATCCAATTATCTATGTTTTGTTTGAATAGGGTCAGTGAGGATCACTGTTTTACATGAATAGGACGTCTGTTTCAGAGGAGCGGCAGTCTCTGGGATACATATCTCTCTCCAGCATGTTCTGTTAACATCGCAAGCTAGGCTGAGATCAGTAGAGCAAGTGACTGTTGTGCCATTTGACTTGCAGATGTACATAATTTTCATTATGACAAGGTTGCAGATTGACATATAGGCCAGGCACAAGTCACCTCTCAGCAGCCTAAAAGCTACAGAGTAAAGTGACAGGGCTGTCAGCCTGTGCATGTAGTCATGGTTTGGAGTCCCTGCAATTTCTTAGTGAGAAACCTCTGAGGTCTCTGCAGTTGCTGTAGGTGTCTGGTGAGGTACATGCAAAAGGGTGCATTATACTGTATTAGTGGTCTGATGAGGGTCAAGTACAGTGGAGTTATAACATTCCTTGATCTGGATGCTATGCCCTAGCTTATGAAGTATGTTACATAAAAGACTTTTCTTACCACTGTGGAAAAATGGTGGTCAAGTCCAGATTGCTATCAACCTGTATTCCCAAGTGTCACACCACTGTATTGGAACTCGTGGGGGGGGGGTGCTATCAATATTGTAATTTATAGGGAATTTAATTTTTCAAAAGGAAATAATAATGCATTTTTTTGCATTTAGTTTTAGACCATGGCTTTGGCACTAATCATTTGTTTGTATTATCCCTTTTGTAATATGTTGTCATCATTGGGGGACTCAATGATTGCTCCCAGTTTGCAATCATTAGAGAACTTAGTGAGCCAAAGGCCATCTGCTTTGGCCTGGACTTCTGAGAAATAGATGCCAAACAATAAGAGGCCCAGCACAGACCCCTGTGGTACTCCATTGGTGATGGGTCTACTGGTGTAGGTGTAGTCACCAGTTTTGACAGAGTGTGTTCTGTTGGTGATTGGCTACCCATCTTATAACGTAAGGGTTAATCCCTATCTGGGAGAGCTTGTCAATGATGCCAGAGTGGGGAATTGTGTCAAAAACCTTGGCAAGGTTGAGATAGGCAGTGTGCAGTGTCTTACCTTTGTCCATGGCTTTGGTGACATTCTCAAAGAAGTCTACCAGGTTTAATAAGCATGATCTACCCTTAATACCCTTAATAAAGCCAAACTGGGTTGGGTCCAGCATTTGGAGGTCACTTATGTCCTTGTTGATAAGGTCTATGATAATTCTTTCCATGGCCTTGCAGATTAGGTTGGTTAGAATTATGGGTCTCTAGTTTCCAGGGTCAGCTGATGGCCCCCATTTGTGCAGGGAGATTACTGTTGCTGTTCTCCATTCTGCAGGAACATAGCCAGTTCTCAAGCTATGATTAAACAGAACGCCACATGGGTGTGCTAGGCTTTGTTTCAGATTGTTTAATAAACAGCCTGGAATGCTATCTGGTCCCATTGAGGCTACATTTTTGGCCTTGGTGAGTACTAAGATGACCTCTTCTCTAGAGATACTAGGCAGGGGGCTGGTGTCAGATATGCTTTGGGATATGGTAGTTGGGGATGGGGGGGGGTGAAGTTTGCACTGAATCTGTCAGCTAGCAGGTTGGCGATATCTTGTAGTGTAGTATGAGTAATGTCATCTGCAACCAGTTCAGCACATAGCTGGGCAACTCCTTTTAGACTTTAGACATAGATAAAGAATGCTTTATTATTATCCTTGGCTAGGGATGCAATTTTATTTTTGTAATTTGATTTAGAAGACTTTACAAGATTTCTCATTTTCTTGTTAAGCTTAGGAGGGAACTCTTCCTCTGCAAAGTGATATCCCTCTTGCTTTTGGACAACATTTTTTTCTTATTATTATATAATATGTTTATACTTTAAGTCTACCACTCTGGCTTGTTTTTATGGGAGGACCTGGTTTTGATCCAGTCAAGTACAGCAGAGTTTATGCAGTCACTTAAGTGTCTGTTCAGGGCATTTGCTTACACTTCTGCATAGTGATCATTAATGTCTGCGATTACAGGTGGTATGAAGCTTTTTATACCATCACTTAGTAGGCTGTCATTAGCTTTGGTAAAGTTTTTTTGTAATTCTTGTTCCTGTGAGGATGTCAGTTCCAGTAGTTACTTCAAACAAGATTGATTTGTGGTCTGACCTAACCAGGAAGGGCATCACACATGGTGAACTACAGTGACCCCCTCCATGTTGGTGAGTACTATGCCCATAATACTACAGTCAGTAGTGGGGGTGCAGAATATCTGTTCCAGAGTGTCTGTGTTAACAAATTCCAGGAACCTTTGGCCAAGCGTGTTTTTGCTTGTGTAAGTCCTCCAGTCTAAGAAAGGATAGCTGAAATCTCCCATGATTAAGGTGTAGCACTGTATGGTGAGGGATTCCAGTAAATCAAGGTAGGTAGTGTGCTTTTCCTGGTTCATTGTCAGAGATCTGTAGCTAGCAGTGATATGGTATAGTACTTTCCCAATAGTTAATTGGACATGGAGTAGTTCGAGAGAGTCATGCTGTTTGACCAGTCTCAAAGTGCATTTGGTTTTAATGAAGATGGATACAGCTCCACCTTTGGTCCCTTCACACTCATTTTGAGGTCTGAATGTGTGGAAGGCTTTGTAGCCGTGCACAGCTGGGGTGTTCTCACTGGCCTTCAACTATGTCTCAATAACTGCACAGATGTTAGCATCCTCCATGGTGAGGAGTGCTCCCAGGGAGTCCAGTTTTGTGTTTAAACTCCTAGCATTAAGCAGCACAAGCCTGAGTTTATTTCAATTAGATTTTGTTACATTGGAAAATGTGTTGTTTTGACAGTGCCTAAAAAGGCAATATGGGGGAGGCAAGGGCCTTTGCCAGTATCTAAAAGCCTAGCGGGAACAGGTGCAGACCATCTCCAGCAAAGCAGTGAGATCTGTCTATTATATCCTCCCAGGCTGAAAGATACTGGATCCCCCTGGACTGACACCAGAAGCTGAGCCAATTGTTGAAGTCAATAACTTTTTGTTTATATTGTGGCATCATCATGGGTGAGGGTAGGATACTGCTTAGGGCTAGGGGCATACCTGACCGGAAACACATAATCAGAGAGTTCTGTCATGTCTCTCTCCATATAGTCCAGAGTGGTACATCTCAAGTCATTCACTCCAACATGGACTATGACAGAGTTGTAATGGTACTTGTTGTTCAGAGACTTGAGGGCATGTGTGATTTGTTGGATCCTGACACCTGATAGGCAACTGACCGTGACCTTCTCTTTATTCAGTCTGGTGAGGGGGACATCTATGAGTTTCACAATGGAGTCATCTTATGACCAAGACATTTCATGCGTTTTGCCTTAGGGGCTTTTTGTTGAATCATGTGTGTGTTGATGTGTGTAGTGGTTTCTTTTCACTTAGTGATGAGTGAGGGTGGTGTACATTTGGGAGGTCTCCGTTCTTTTGGTATGCTGATAGTGAATACCTCCATGTATGTGGGTTTATGTGTTGTGACCTTATTTTGTGTGAGAGGTGAGGTTTGCATGATAGGTGAAGCATGTGTGCTGACAAACTGTTTGATGTCTACTTTGTTTTTACATGAGAGAATTGGCTCCAATTCCACATTGCATTTCCATCTCTCACCTAGGGTGTTAGTTTATTTTGGAGTAAATGGTTGTCAGTATACATGAATCAATTGCTACATTGCCTCAAGATGCCCATATGAATCAAGCTGGCAGGAGAAATAATGGGAAACTGCCCTTCCATTGTGGCAGGATTTTTCTGAATGTGGTATATGGGAAGGAAGTGGGCTAGCTGGTCTTAGTCACAAACAGCAAAAATGAAGTAGTAATTTAATTAAATATAGATAAAGTGCTGTCCTGGATTAAAATATACTTATTTTTCAGTTTTTTTTTTCAGTAGATGCCTTGGATTTAAGTGCAGATGCACTCCAGACCTCTGGCTAAAGTTTCCAAATGTTGAGCAGCTCTAGTAAACTGACAGCAAACCCATGCAAATACAAGTCTTAAATACAGGCAAATGTAAACAGTTTTAACACAACTACCAATGGGCAAGCCCCAAATTGTAAGACATCCATATGTATGTATGTGTGTGTGTGTGTGTGTGTGTATATATATATATATATATATATATATATATATATATATATATATATATATATATATATATGTGTGTGTGTGTGTGTGTGTGTGTGTACTTCAAAACATTGAAATCTCATAACATTGAAACTCAAAACACTGAGACCAAAACATCAAAATCCCAAAGCAACGAAACCTCATAACACTGAAACTTTGCATCATAAGACTGAAAACTACAATGCAAATATAAATAACATCCCTTCCACTTATAACAACACCAAACTAACAAACACACTTTTTACAATGTTTCTGCAAGCCCCTGTACCCCTCACACCCCCTCATAAATTAAATATACCAACTCCAAGATCATATTACAGTGGGAAAAAGTTAATTTCCTAACCTCACTGTATCGCAATCACCATACAGAATGTAAACATAGTGTCTAAATCACTAACCTATATGGCCTAAAAACATGTACAGATTGGCAAAATAAACACTATTTCCCCTACTCACTTCTCCCAGCACTACTCAGAACACTAACTTAACTTCCATGAAAGCAACACATCCATATGTTAACACTCTGTATGGTGATCATGTTACAGTGGGGTTAGGAAATTAACTTTTTTCCACTGTAGTGCGATCTAGGAGTTGGTATATTTAATTTATGGGGGGGGTGCAGGAGGCTTGCACCCCTGTAGAAACATAGGAAAAAGAGTGTTTGTTAGTTTGGTGTTGTTATAGGTGAAGGGGATATTATTTACATGTGCGTTGTAATTTTCTATGTTATGATGCACACTTTGTTATGGTCTCAATGTTTTGAGTTTCAATGTTATGAAATTTCAGTGTTTTGAAGTAGACCCGTATATATATATATATATATATATGTGTGTGTGTGTGTGTGTGTGTGTGTGTGTGTGTGTGTGTGTGTGTGTGTGTGTGTGTGTGCGCGTGTGGGTGTTTCAGACATGTTGCTAAAATCTGTTCTAATAAGGACAGTGAGGAAAGCTTAAGTAGATGTTGGTGTACCACAAACCCAGGATGCAAAAGAGTCAAGAGATTACATAAAGGTTTCTCTACATTTATTTACTGGTAAAGAACATCTCTTCTGGTCTGGGTGGAATAAATATGCAATATTTTTGTGAAAAAGGATCATCCAAAATCCACCTTTTGCTAAGATATCTCTACTGACACATACTTCTCTCACAATACAGCATTCTGATATACCACACAAACGATATTAACTCATAGAACCCCAACTCAGTCGCATAGAAACATCAAGCAATAATTCAGCCACAACCACACATTCTCACTGTTTTCCTGTGCAGATCAAGGATCCTCATCACTTTATCCTAACATTACTATTCTGACTCAATGGTCACCACTGCCATGGAAGCAAGGAAATGTTGACTGTCAGGGTTTCCAAGCACACAACACATGTACCATAAAGACTGTATCGTTCATTCCATATTCACACAATGTCTACTTGTAAATTTATGTCTACAGTATACAGTATATTGTCATTGCACTATGCACAGTTTGACATTTACTTATACTTGGATTCAATTTGTAAAAACGAGACGTGTTTACCAACACCTGCCCCACTTATCTCACACAAATGTGATTTATATGGCAACCATTCGATATTCTGTGACTCTAAAGTGAGAGTAATTGAATAGTGGGATTGAGTGACTGAAAATGAAGACTTATGTATATTAGGGTCAAGATTGCTGTATCTCGGAATATTCACATTTCTCTGATATTTATTGATCTCAGTGTAGGATATAAGCTTTGAGGCTGCTAGGAGGGTTTTTCTCCCCGGAAAGAATAAAAGATTTAAAGGAGAACAGTGTTGCTCAGCATTTGCTGTTCTCCTGTTTTTTCAGATTTTTTTTTCCTAATTCTAGGCCTGTCACTTACGAGTCTCAGAACTTCCATAGGGAACTCACTTTTATTGTTGTTATATTACCAGGAGTGCATTTCTTGACCAGTGGATTTCTTTATGAGCATATGTAAGTGGGACTGGTGCTGGGTATTTAAGCCATGCACTTAAAATTACATAGTCCAAGAGCGGCCAGAGAATATCCCTTTACTAAGTATGTAAGTATTACCACTTTCCTGAAAATGAATCTGCTGTACTTCAAAACTAAATATTGTCTATAACATATGTGGTACCACAGCAGACCTATGGGGTAATACTGTGTTTATTATAATGCTGCTAGTAATATCAATGCAGATAGAGTCTGGAACCAGTAATAGGCAGAAGGCTTCAGCCCATTTTTTTCTCTTGCCTCTCAAATGTAGGGATTACACTGCAACAAGCAAGGTTGAGCCAATCCTTTATTTCTAGTTTTTCAATCATCTCTAAGATACTGAAATATGTGTTTAGCAGTGACAGCCAATGTCATAATATGCCATTCAGGATTCCTGCTGCACCTCCCAATAATAGCATACATCAGTCCTAAACCTGAGCCCTTTGAAAGGTAATAAGTGATGAATTTCCCATTGCCAGCCACACATAACCTCCATCTTCCAAATTCATCTGCAATGACTAAGGCAACATGGTACTACGTACTCACTCAGCAAACTGACCAAACCTAATCATCATAATCATGAACTTTTTTCTGGGCCTCATTAATAGACTTGCAGATAGGATGCACTTTATATATTTTATTAAAAATATTATATGTAAGAACAAACGCTAACATAAAACAAATAACTATTTACATGAGTGTCTACAGCTATTCTTAATACATACTTTAATAAGATTCATTAAACAACCATACTGTATAAGCTGATCATAGGACAAGTTCATTTCTTTATTTATAAGTTCAGTTTTATCCAGTAAATATATTCTATGGTTATTTTGTTTTGTTTAATTGTAGGCATTTATTTCTGACATACAGAAGTGACATTCCCCTGGATTTACGAAGCCCTTTATAGCGTGCAGGATTAATTTAAGAGCTATTTTTGGCAATATGGCCGATGTGCAATCCAGGAACAAGCTCCCGGGAAGTGCACGTGAGCTCTTAGGCTAATCCTGCACAGACCGAGCTCCTGTATGCAAATTACCCTCATTTTCAGGTGAAAATCATGCAAATGAGGGTAATATGTGATCCAGAAAGCTGGCAGCCGTCTGTGCAGGACGAGTGCAGTGTGCAGAAATGTACTCGGTTAGTAACCGAGTACAGTTCTGCAATCTACAAAACGGAGCTACGACAGCTCCAAATAAAGGCTGCATATCATTGAGGAAGCATGTCATCGTCCAAGTAGAAGGCCATTGGCATTGCAAAATGTAAAAAAAAAAAAAAAAAAAAAAAAAAAAAACACCTTTTAATTTTCTTTTTGCCAATCTCGCCTGGTTAAGCATAGGGCAGCGATGCGCAAACGGGATCGGGGGGGGTAATAAAATAAACCTAAAATAAGCATTCTAATTAAAATCAGTATTCTGCTATGCAAGTCAATGGCAGTCAGAAGACAACCTGGCCAGTGAGTAATGGTTGCTAAGGGGGGAGGCTCAGTGTGGGACATGTAACTATGCATTAGTAGGCAATCCTATGCAAATGAGGGAAGGGTTAGTGAATCCCAGATTTTCCCAGGGTGTGAGGTAGGTCCCAAGAGTGTAAGAGTATAAATAGCTGGGTGCAAGACTTGGATATAGATGACATCATGGAGGTGTGTGTCAGACATACTGTAAGTGGATTGGAGACCTGTGGCTCGGGATTGCACCTAGCGTAGCACAGCTAAGCTAGGGATGTGTCTAAACCTGCCTAGCACTCGTTATAAAGTGTAAGCGGGTGCGCACGCCGCCCACCAGGTTGTAAAGGAAGAAAAAGGAAGTTAAACCAGGAAAAAGCAGCTCTGTGCACATTTGAGCACTCCGTTTGTGCGGCACGCACACAGGTTTAAACAGGGAGGCAATGGGAAGGGAAAACAGCAGTGAGAAGGTAATCAAGGACAAGTAGCTGAGCTGCCAGGTGAAATGTATCAGAATCAGCTAATCACATAGGAAGCAGACCAGCCCAGCCCAGAACACCACTATAAACCAAGCAAACACCTACCCCCCTGTTTTTTCCACACTCTACACCACCGGTGTATACAAGCGGGGAAATTTTAAAACCAAACCTACTAAATGAGAAGGGCTGCAGCAGGCAACATAGAACAACATGTGCAAGAGGCTGAGGGTGATGAGGATGTCAATGCTGCCAAACAACCCACAGTGAGGAGAGAGGGTGGCCTAATGGTTAAGGTGTTTGCCTTACAAACACAAGGTGCAGGGTTTGAGTCTCACAAGGGATAATTGGCTAAGCTTAAAATGGCTTGCAAGGGCAGTTAGCTTAGTACTAATCTATGAACCTATGAACCTAAGAGTGTACAGACCCAGGGTAACCTATCAGGGGCTACATGACCTGGAGATAGTGGAGCACTATAGGGTGGACAGAGACCTCCTACAGCAAATCGTTCAGCTATGCAGGCCACACCTGACACACTACACTGGCTGAGGGGAACCCATCCTAGTGGATACCAAGGTATGTGTAGGCCTAGGTATACTAGCCACAGGTACCTCCCAAACTACAACTGGAGATAACATACGCATCTCACAGGCATCAGCATCCAGAGTATTCCACCAGTTCCTGGATGCCATGTCAGCACATGCCAGTGAGCACGTATATTTCCTCAACATACGTGAGGTGTTGACCCGCAATATGCGTCTCTTCCACCAAATAGCTAACTAGCCTGGGGTAGTGGGTGCTATAGACTGCACACACTTATGCATCAAAGCACCACCCGATGAGCAGGGTAGGGCCTACATCAACCACAGGGGCATCCCCTCCATCAACTGCCAGCTCATATGTGATGCCCAGGACATTATATTGAATTTGTGTGCTGGCTGGCCTGGAAGCTACGACGAGTCACACATATGGCAACTGACGCAGCTGTGTGTTTGGGATGCTCAGGTCACAGTTCCAGTGTCTGGACACATCTGGTGGAGCCCTGCAGTATTCACCAGCTACATGTACCCAAATAATAATGGTATGTGCAATGCCACACAATATGATCCTGCAGAAACAGCTGCAGCCGGAACAGCATGGGGCAGGGTCATATAGCCCTCCACCAATGCCAAGGCCTGTACAAGTACAGAGTGACTCAGAGGAGGAACAACCTGTGCCGGCTCCAGTAGGCAGAAGGGGGCGTGCCCAGTATGCTCTGGCCTTGGCAAAGAGGCAACGCATAGCATATGCACTGACACAGTAGGGCCCCAGGAAATGACACCTCTCTCTGACTCGCACAGACAGTAAAAGGGATGCCAAACATGACACTACCTGTGCTCAACCATGTATAGGGAGTGTACTTTGTGCATCTGACATAGGCAGCTCTCCAGCACCATCCTCAAGTCCAACACACCCTCAAGGTAAGTCAATCAACCTACCAATTGTCAAATGGAGTAGAATGTGTTTTACCTGTAGCTATGGTATGGATGTGAACACGCAAGGGAATTGGGTGGCCAGATGTCAAGGCAGCAGAGAGTAGACACCCATAGTGGCAGCATGAGATCTGTAACACATACTGGAGTCACCATAGTAGCCAGTACTACACAGGGTGACAAAACCCACTGCAGGAAATGGCCTGAGTGATAGGGGTGTCCATAAGAACCACACATACCAGTCAAGAAGGATCACATACCCAGCAACAATCTCAGCCAGCAGGACAGGTGAAGACAAACACGAACAAAAGTTGTACTATGGCCTCTGAATGTGCCCTTTGGTTAACCCCTCCCCCAGACCTACACAGTCAGACTGCAGCAGGCTAGGCAGTCAGATGTAAGTTGTGAAGGCTAGGAAGTCAGACACTAATATGTAGGTAAACAAAGCTAGGATCTGTACTACACTGGTAAGCCCTAGCCAGCAGGATAGGTAAGACTACAGACTGAAATGGAGTACCTGACATACGAGTACAGTCCTAGCAAATGTGTGCAAGTGTCAAGTGCACCCCCCCATCCAACGTACACATAGAGTAACAGTCAGGTGTCCCCCCCATTCCTGTGTAAAACAGTAGAAACAGTCAGGTGCCCCCCCCCCCACTATGCAGAAATGTAGCAACAGTCAATGGCAAGTGAACGATGGATACCCTGCAGACACAGCATGCCACCTGTCGGTGTACAACAAAAGGTCAGCACCACAGTACGAACAACCTGGACATGGTCCACACATGCAACACAGATGGCCATACTGGGCATGCTCACACACAACACATGAAGGTCATGTCTGCAAACACCAGTGGACCAGACATATCTTGAAGTTGCAGTTCTCAGTGCGAACACATGTCAGTATGCACCACTCCTGCCTTGCACACACAGTGGATAGGAATACAGACAAATACGTAAGGACAACACACTATAATAAGCCACGGGCACATGGGCATAGATGTGTGAAAGAGGGTGACCGTGACAAGGAGCCATATGGGCCTGTCCCAACTGGCACACAGCCTAAGGGCTCCCAACACATGAGGTGTGGATGTAACCCACTGCATATACTAGCCACCAGTACCTGTCAGCATGACAGACTATGTGGTGTATGTGCCAGCTGTACAACAAGATTGTACAAGGAAGCAGCCATCTAGTAGCTGTATACACGCATCTTTGGCATATGACCCCGTGTGTGCCTGCATGTAGCATGTCAACTCCTACATGAATGGTGTATGGCCCATGCACACACTGCCCTCCCCATAGCAGTAGTATGACAAGCCTGCTGAGGTCATCCAATGTGAATTACACCTTTGGGAGAGCTATAACTCAGTAATATGAATGGTGTGTCCCATAATTGCGTACTGCTGTAGTGATAGAGTAGTTAGGTAGTAGTAGTACTAACCCCAGACCTGCCAATTGTGTGAGTGTGTGTTTGTGTGTGTGCCTGTCTGCCTCAGACTGTGTAGAGTGAAATGCTTGTTAGGCTACTCATACTCCATGCAATACATATATTCAACTTTGGCAAGGCTGCTGATGTCACTCACTTAGAAGTACACCTCTGGGAATGTGACAGCTCAGTCATTACTGTGGTGCATCCTCTAACTGCATACTGCTGTAGTGTGATAAACTAGTTAGGTAGGTGTTCGAATCCCAGCCCTGGCAACTGTGTGAGTCTGTGTGTGTCTGACTGGTAGCGAGCAATGCTTTTTAGGCTACTCACACTCCATACAATACAAATACTCTACTTTGCCAAGGCTGCTGATGTCACTCACCTAGAAGTACACCTCTGGGAACATGACAGCCCAGTAATCGCTGTGGCGCATCCTGTAACTGTGTACTGCTGTAGTGGGATAAACAAGTTAGGTAGGTGTTCGAACCCCAGCCCTGGCAACTGTGTGTGTGTGTCTGATTGGGTAGAGAGCAATGCTTTTTAGGCTACTCACACTCCATACAATACAAATACTCTACTTTGCCAAGGCTGCTGATGTCACTCACCTAGAAGCACACCTCTGGAAACATGATAGCCCAATAATCACCGTGACGCATCCTGTAACTGCATACTCCTGTAGTATGATAAACTACTTACGTAGGTGTTCGAACCCTAGCCCCAGCCCTGCCAACTGTATGTGTTTGTGCGTGAGTGTGTGTGTGTCTGACTGGGTAGAAAGCAACACTTTTTAGGCTACTCACACTCCATACAATACAAATACTCTACTTTGCCAAGGCTGCTGATGTCACTCATCTAGAGGTACACCTCTGGGAAATTGATAGTCCAGTAATCGCCGTAGCACATTCTGTAACTGTGTACTGCTGTAGTGTGATTTAGAACAGTGGTAGTGTTCCATCTCCATCCATGCCAGTTCCGGATGTAATGTGTGTGTCTCAGTGTCTGTGTATGGAGCAATGTATTATAGGCTACTCACTCGCAGTACATTACAAATACCCTACTTTGGTAGTCCTGCTGATGTCATTACTTGTGAAATACACCTTTGGGGAAGATGAACTTCAGTAATGTCCGTGACGTGTAATATAACTGTGTAGTGCTGTAGTGTAGTAAACCAGCTAGGTAGGGGTTCTACTCCCAGACATGACAGGTGTGTGTGTGTGTGTGTGTGTGTGTGTGTGTGTGTGTGTGTGTGTGTGTGTGTGTGTGTGTGGTGGCCCTACTATATATCACAATGTCAACCATACAGGGATAACAGATGTAAATGGCTGAGAGGCTGGGGTGCAAAGCCATACCCATACATGTGACATCAAGGCCTGCCAATCACAGTTAGTAACCCCACTGTGCCTTCACATGTGACTCACAATGGACAGACCATGTCTGACAACATTGCCTGTATGGACAGATGACACTGACATCAGGAAATGCTGTTAGCATGCTATCAATGTAGGTGCAGGGTAAATCTGCTGACCAGTACCACTCAGTGCCACACGTGGGCAAGACTGGCACATCTAATGATAAGCTGTGGTCACAGCATGGGCCAGACACCCCAGGTACCCATGTCACTGTAAATGCATGTGGGAGGTGTGCACATCCTAGACACCATCCAAGTCATGGACTAGGGAACACATACATGGCAAGTGATGCACAGCATTGGCCACACACAATAGTCACCCAGGTGTCTGGAAGATGGATGCAATACCCACCTGTGCAGGCAAATGCAAAAGCTACAAGCCTGTGCCACAATGCGGACCATTGTCATGTGGGCTGATGCCAAGGTATATCCATCGCCTACCCTTGTATAGCCTGCTGCCACTGTTGGCCACCACACACCTGTGCAGACATGCACCCATGCATGTCCAAACTGGACCCTGTGTGTGTGTTGCATGGTGCGTATGTCCACATCCACATGCACTACTCCTCCCAGGGCACAGTGAAACATGCCATGTTATGTCTGACACCCCCTCATACTCACTGCCCATACGACCTCCATATCACCCGTGTGGTGCATGTGTTCCCTGCACATTGATATGTACTGGAATCCCCCTAGTGACGGGTTGCACTCCTGGCCCTGCCAAGTATGTTAATGTGTGTGCGTCCCTGTGTGAGTGTGCCTGTGCTGATGCTGGCACCTGTTCATGCAGACAGGCACGTGTACGTCACCTACTGTATATCTACCATATTCCTGTTGCAGATGTCACTCACCATCACATATATGTTCTGAGTGCTCCCCACCAGATAGCCCATGTGGCACATCCAATAACAGCATCGAACTGTGATAGCACTACATAGCTGTTGGGTGTTTGATACCCTGTGCTGGTAGGTGTGTAACACAAACATGCATCGGTTTTACCCTCCCACCCCTTCCTGACATGTATGCGCCTCTGTCTGCCTCCCCCACTCCCTCTCTGGTGGATGTGGAGGCCCACACCTGCATTGCTTATGCAGCAGCATGTGTATTTAACATGATGCTTATGATCAGCTGATGGCCTCTGCGTGAATTGCAGGCTTTCCCTTGCCGATTGCAGTGGAACAGATGAGGTAACATTATCATAGCCAATTGTATGGAAACGCACTCTAATACCTGGGAACATCCTGGTGGTGTTGGCCCTTGTCTGTCACTGTGAGAAGGAGCTAGAACTGTTATTTGGCAAACAGCATTTCAGATGGGTTGGGGATTTACCTCTTACAACATACACTGTGGGAAGAGGGCAACAAACAGGAGGGGGACTACAAACTGTAAGTGCTGCTATACTGCATATGGAGTAATGTTGGCTTAACAGTGTTTGTCTGGATATGCCTGTCATACATGTCACAATACCTGCTATGTCAGTTCCATGTATATCAGGAATCCCCATCTGCAGGCTCATCTGCAGACTGGGCAGTGTTGTGTCTTTGGTGTCATGTGTTAGCCACAGTGCATCTATCTGTGGAATGCAGAAGGTACTGTGAGGATTGCAGTCTGCTGATGGTGAAGGCCGTGACAATTACTGACTACATATCCCTCATTGCACATATGTTGCAACATACCCCATTACAATGGTAGATTAATGAGGGTATCACAGCAACATGTCTATATTGGCCCTGTGTATGTGCTGTCAGCCACACCTCTGTCAACCTGTATACATATGTCATGCATGAAGTGGTGTATATGTGATGTACACCATAAATAGTGTCAACATATCTGATAACACGCCAGTGATATATCAGAGTGCTACACATGTCAGGTACAGTAGGGGTTACACTTAATGCCATACCCTGGAAATTGTGTGGATGTTTATACAGTACTGAGGTCTGTGTAGTGATGGTGAATGTCGGCAGTGTGTGTATTGTTAACATGTACTATGGCCTGTGTACAGACTGTTGTTACATGCTGCCCCACTGTATGGTACCGTTTTACCTTACATGAGTGTAGAGCCATACACACACATGTCTCATACCACAGACAGCCATCAGATCAGACTGTGTAGCAGCCCAGTATATGTAGGGTCATTCTGTGAGTGGCACATATGAGGATGGTGTAGGACAGATAGTCCATATACTGTACTATTATGCTAGCGTACCATATGTGGCTGTGGCTGTGTTCACATTGGTTGTGGTTATGCAGTGTCACACAGGTGTATCCTACCCTGTGCTGTGACATGGCTGTCAAGCCTGCTATATATGCAGGTACTGTACCATGATAACCTTAGGATGTCTGTCAGTAGTCAATGGCACACATGTTATGAGCAGATGTCACCTTCCACATTCACCGTGTCTGTGACAACAATCCCAATGACAGTAGCAAATGTCTATTAATATACCAACTATACATACCAGACATCCCCTTGCACTACTACATTGGGACTATAGGGGCTGGGGTAGGGCTACACTCCATGTCCAGGGCATATGGTGGGACAATATGGACATGTACATATCCAGATAGCCATATATATATATATATATATATATATATATATATATATATATATATATATATATATATATATATATGAGTACACATGTAGTACTTCCAATTACCACTGTCATGGCAAACACCCACTATGAATTCCTACATCATGTGGGCATATTCCCTGTACATTCCATGTGTGATGGACATCTTTCCTGTGTGTGGGCATCAATATTACAGACAGCAGGTAGAAATACCTCTTACAGGAGAACCTGCACATTCAGGGCAGCCACATATATGTAAGAGGATCGGGACATACAGATAGACTGTCAGTAGAGTGGTGTAATGCTTTGCATAGTACTGGTGTTACAGGGTGTGTGTGTGTACATACTAGTTTACCTTGGACTGCAGTCTGTCTGCATAGCTCACTACTGTGGGCCTATCCCATAGCTGGACAGTGGTGTGCCTATCATGTGTTATCTGTCCAACACACAGGTCCTGTGTCGCATATTACACGGGCAGTGTGTGTATTGCATGCTAGCAGTACATGGCTATATCCATTTGTGTACCTGATGTCGTATTCCTGCATAAGGGTATGTTGCAACACATCCTGTAACACCAGCATGTTGCAGGGTGTGTTACTGCAATATTGTGGGTATGGCCCTGCGTTCCGACCTTTGTCCTCCACATATATGGCAGCCTTTGTCCTGCTGTGATACGGGTATGGGTTGTTAGGTAATGGCCTATCATTAACTGCAGCTAGCATTCCTACTATCATCCCAGTCATAGCGTGGACACCCACAACATTTGTTGGCCAGGGACCATACATGTGACATGGATATATACACTGAACATATTAATCTTTCTCTGTACAATTGCTGTTATATGGTTATTTGTGAGTCATACATACACATATATATACCTATAGCTGTCTATCTCTCTACATTTACAGATGTATAGCTGTCCATATCTACATGCATGTTCAGCCTATATGTGTGGCCTGTGCCTCATTCTCTTGGCAATTGACATGGATGACCTTAGGACTGAGGTCAGTCATTCGTGCTGACACGTATGTGTTTCAGACGTATCATCTCCAGCAATATGTGTGTTCTACCACATATAACTGTGTAACTTGCAATGTTTGAAGTGTATTAGAGCAGGATATGACAGATATCACTATATGTACCCACATTATGGTGCACTATGTCCATGATTCATGCATTAAGAGGTTGTGTGGTGTGTTATTACTACATTCCCTGTGCTGTTGACTGATTGTGCTGGATGATGTGTATGTGGAATGAGTGGTTATGTACATCTGTCTTGGTTTAATGGTACATCACGTAGTGTATGATGTGCAGCATCCCGGGTGTGGGCCTTCCACAGGCTGTATATTGTGTTTCAGGGCAGGACACCAGCTGTCGGATACAAAGTGAGTTAGGGACATTTGAGTGGTCGTACGTCGGTGTGTGTGGGTATGTGCAGAGCTAAGCAATGCTAAGCTCGGGTTGCATTACATTACACTCAGCTAGTATCTACTTAACTCAATCTATGTAGGCAATGCTTACCCCCGCGCAAATACACGTGCACACACTTACAACTGCTTATACATGCGTACTACTGCTGTTATGCGCTTACACATGCTTACTAGTACCTTAGTAAGTATGACACTTCACATGTGCATTTAAGGCAGAAGTCCTGTGCAAACATAAATGTTACTTAATAGGTTATACAGCACAACGAAGTTAACATACGGATATCACATGGAAAATAGGATGTGCTGCAGTGGGACTCGACCCGGGAATGCGTGCGCATTAGGCAGATGCTCTGGCCACTACACTATTGCTGTTTTGCTTCGTTTGCATAAGTCTACCATAATGACATACCAATGTTCCCTTCCCCCAGCCCCCGAGCTCCATATACACAGCATCCATCCATTTCCCGGTTGCTAGCCCTGCCATACTACACATCCACACATTTCCCTCTCTGCACATCTTGGTACACCTCCAGTATATTGTACCCACCCAAGTGTCTGCAGGCTCTTCATCTGTTTAGTCCAAGTATGTACCAGCCTTCCCCTGATCCTCCTCCAGTACTGGTGGTGACATCGATGTGACCCACAACTGTTGATTCATCCTGCCAGGGACGGACCTGTTGTCATGTCAAGAGTAGACTTAGCTGATCTACAGTGTTTTTTCCACTGGTAGCATCCTGCCAGGGTATTGTGTAGCAGTGGTTTGCTCACACACCTGGCCAGCCTCATCTCCCGGTTCCACGGAACCAATGCCCCAGGTGTGACATACTGTGCATGAAGCATGCTCACATGCCCCTGCGTTCTGCACCGTATATCATTATTTCCTTTGTTATTATGCAGGACTATTTTCTCACAGTATGTTTGGACAGGCACTGTTCTGTGCTGCACATAGACTGCTCATAGTACTGTGGTTGAGCAATGGACACATGTTCTGGTATTAATCTACACACATATACATTTCCTATACTGTTGGATGCCTCTGCTGGATGATGTGTTTGCGATCACAGCAGCTGAATGTGTATCCTCCATGGCTTAGTGGAACTCACGTCTACTATAGTGTGCAGGGTCAGGGGTTTGCAACCTGGCAGTGCAGATTATTTTGTTAATGGCCACAACAACAGCTGTTGGCTACAGAGTGACTAAGGCACTGTAGAACATTTGTAGGCGGGTATGTGCTTTTTGCGCGAAGTACAGCATTACTGACCTCTGGTTGTGGCGTCTTGCACTCAGCCTCTACATTGCTTCACCAGTGTGGTACTCGCATACCGGTGGCCAAACAGGGTTACACCCACTTGATCCCACATACACACGTGCAACATCATGCATTTTGTTCACATCTGTCAACCGGGACACTCGGACTGTATGCTTGTCCATTGTCAGCAGTGGCCCAGGGTGTAGAGCTCCACATCGACCCAGCTACGTATCCCAATTAATACTGGGGTGATCACATTCATAGAGGGTAATGGACATAACATAGATACGTCCCCCATTAATCATGCTTAGTTTACGTTAAACTGTTGGTATTATCCATGCTTAGATCAGGTTTACATGTCAGGTATGACTGTTGACAAAGGTCAGTTTAAGGTGAGGCTGGATTCCTGTTTCACAGGTCTGGATAGGTTACATGCAGGTATTCGGGGTAGGTGTAGTTATTCCATACCTGTGTGGTACAGTAGAGGCAAATAGCTAAGGAGTAGGTAGGTAAGTAGTGGGGGTGACACTGTAAATCTATAGTAGCCCGTAGGTATAATTGGATGGGGAGCATTAGGGAAGGTATGTCAGATGTTGGGATTTGTATGCGAGGCAGGACAAGAGGTGTCGGTATCACTAGTTGATGTAGTGGTATAGAGTATGAGGTGGGGGGGGTTCGCAAGGTGGTGAGCCTGTGCTGTTCCAGGTGTGCTTGTAGTGTTCCTTCATGTGTTAGTTACATGTGTCCTGTGGGACAACTGTGATACTGCATGTGGGATGGGGTTCCAGATACTGGCAATATAGTGGGGGAAGAGGTTGTCACCTATGTGTACCCGTAGACATTAATAGAAATGGAACAGGGGCTGATAGGTACATGGTGTGCATGGGGCACAAAGGGAGATGTTACTAGGGGGATTATCCAGGGATGTGCAGGATGGCTGCAGGGAAGGTCCACAGCTGGCCATGTTGTCTGCAACAACAGCTGTGCATAGGCACTGCATTTGGTGTTTGCGTTGGACACTCACACCCCTGGGTGGTGGTGAGGACTTCAATAATACCTTGTGATGCCTATTACATTGGCTTACATGCCTACAGTGGGGTGTTGCGACCATGTTTTTGTAGGTGTTGTGTAGTGGGTAATGCAACAACACATATGGTTATACCGTACTTTGCCATGTAAATTGGACTGTGCTGCGGTGGAACCCATATCAAAAATGGCTGCCCGTTAGGCATAAGCATGCCTGTCGATGGTACAGAATCTGCAGCCTGTCCAGAGTTTGCTCCATAATATTGGAGTGTTCCTCTTACAATCTGCACCTGTCTGGCAAATACCTGGGAACTGACGCCATTAAATACAGACAGGTAATTGGGTTTAAGACTCCACATCCTTCAGACAAGTCATGCTAATGCATAACCTATTATTCTATCAGCTTTCTAAGGTTGTAACTGGAATATGTGCTTTCTGTCCCTATTTGTCCCCCCAACAATTTAGGTTCTGTCCAGTGGTTTTGCTCTCAGAGGTTGAGAGGTATGGCGTAAGCTCTGCCCAATTTGCAATATTACTGACACCCCGGGGTGGTCCAAATACAATTGTGCCAGCCAACACCTGCACGCCTAGGCGCATAATTGCATACCCATATTTCCCCCACCTGGCCCTCCTCTACAGCACTCATCCTTACTGTGGGTGCAGGTGGGGTCTAACCACACGACTACACACTGCCCACTCTCCACGTGTCGGGACCCATGTCGTACGTTGTCTCGACCCATGGGTCATCAGGCTTGCACAACCTACTGGTCCATGTACATATACAGCCTGGTTAGATAAATCATTACAGGGACTGACTCCGACTATCATTAATTTTTGGGGTCTCCCACAAGGGACATTGATGTCTTTGTTTCAGGATTAGACTTGGCATGTCTCTCCCACTGGTATTATCCTGCCTGTGGTCTGGGAAGCAGTGGTGTGTTTACTTGTATCGTTTGTTTTTATGTTTCACCTGTCTAGGTGGGGGGGGGGGGGGTCAATGCTACATGTTACATGTTTGTTGATTGGCCCCTTCACCCCCATTGGCACGGCCTGTGAACATATATAATCCTTAACAGGTGTATCATATCTATATAGATCTATATTTATATATGTATATATATGTTGCATACTACTATTTAACAAATTGTTTTCTAGTCCCGAGGAGCTTTTCTCCCCGGGTCTCTGCTTTAAA
>NC_056725.1:809644622-809749622 GCF_019279795.1 Protopterus annectens | reverse complement strand
CGCATCTTCCCTGACGTTAGGTCATCAGGGGTATAAAAGATGCAGCCGATGCCATTTTATTCAGTTTTTCTTGTCCCAGATGTCAGGTGCCTCCAAAAGGGTAGGCTAAATTTATGTAAATAAAACATACATGCACCAGAATTAAGCTTTACCTTCATCTATAAGCAAATACACCACCTAGGTTGTATAGATTAGAGAAGTAAAGATAAGTTACAGCAAAAATAAGGAGGATGGCGGGTGGGTAACCTGGACTGCAACAGTGAATACACTCGAACATCTACATTTATGGTAAGTGTACACAACTATACTATGTTCTTCGTGTTTCACTATTACAGTCATTACATTTGGGTTAAGTCCCAAAGCTATGGTTGAGGGGCTGGAGCTAAACAGCATTAGGAGCGGCTATGAGGCCCTGCAGCACTGCAGTGGCAAAGCCTGCCCTGGATTTAGAGTAAAGTGGCAGATTGTAATGTTTTGTAAAGGTATGCACTGAACTCCAAGTAGCAGCCTCTAAAATGTCTTTGGCTGGTACTCCCCTGAGAAAGGCTGCAGAAGTGGCTGCAGCTCTGGTTGAATGTGGCCTAATGCCCTTAGACACTGGTTTGTCATGCTGTGAGTAGCAGAAATGAATGCAGTGACCTATCCACTTTGAAATAGTCTTCTTGGAGATAGCCTTTCCTTGTGATGCTGTGGCATATGCCACTAATAATTGTTCTGTCTTTCTGAAAATTTTAGTTTTGTCCAAACAGAATCTAAGTTGTCTGTGTATGTCCAAAGAATGCAGAATTTTCTCCCCCTTGTTCTGTGGATTTGGATAAAAGGTCGGCAAATTAATAGTTTGGTTAAGGGCTGCACTGGATACCACCTTAGGCATAAATGGAGCCTGTAGCTCTGAAACTCATCTTGCAGAGGTCATTGCTAGGAGCAGAGCTGTTTTCCAAGAAAAGAAATTTATATTTGCAGTAGCAGCTGGCTCAAAAGGAGGTAAGGTGAGTTTTTCCAAGACATAATTGAGGTCCCATGCAGGTATTGGCATTCTCCTTGGAGGCCTTAAGTTTTTGGCTCCTCCTAGGTACTGCCTTAATAATGGATGAGAAAAAAGTGGTGGCTCTGTATTGTAATGAGCCAAAATAGCAGAGGCATGGAATTTAATTGATGAGAAAGACAGGCCTTTGTCCAGCATCTCAGTTAAGTATTGCAAAATCTGAGGAATATTTGGGACAGCTGTATCAGTTCCTTGAGCTTGGTTCCAAGTGCAAAATATCTTCTATTTCCCAGCATAGGATTTTCTAGTACTAGGCCTTCTGGCTTCTAAAATGACATCCATCACAGCTTTACTGAGAGGTGTGGTTTGTATGGCTACATTATCCGCCATGCTGCCAGGTTTAGGGTCCTGAGTTGGCTGTGCAGAATCTGATTGTTTTGCTGGGACAGTAGATGAGGTATTTGAGGTAAGGTCCAGGCTGGGCATTGGGACAAGTTCCTTAAGATCGGATACCAGTACTGGCGTGGCCAGTCTGGGGCAATCAGAATCATTTTTGGTTTCAACTGCCTGACCTTTAGGAGTACCTTGGGGAGGAGAGATAGTGGAGGAAAGGCATATACTGATAGGTTTGTCCAGTTGAAAGATAAGGCATCCACTTTTTAAGCTTGTCTGTGATAAATCCTTGTGCAGAATCTTTTTAGTTGATTGTTTTGAGGGGAGGCAAATAGATCTATGTCCGGGCGTCCCCATTTCTTTGTTATCATGCTGAAGACTTGTGGATCCAGGTGCCACTCATGGGGATCCATGAGGTTTCTGCTTAGTTCGTCTGCCAGAATGTTTTCTTTTCCTGGCAGGAATTGTGCCTGCAGATGAACTTGGTAAGTCAATGCTGTGTCCCATAAAGCCATGGCTAGTCTGCAGAGGGGATAAGAATGAGTGTGACCTGCTTGTTTATGTACCACATGACCGTGGTGCTGTCTGTCTTTATCAGTAGTTGTCCCGGATGAAGTAGGTCCTTGAAGGCTGTCAGGGCATTTTGAACAGCTAGCATCTCTTTTTGATTGATACGTAGATGCTTTTGGTTTGTGGACCAGGTGCCCTGAATGCCTCTTCCTGCCATGTGTGCCCCCCAGGCATAATCTGATGCATCCGTTGTTAGGCTCTGCCTGGCTGGGAGTAGTGAGAGTGGCTGTCCCTTGTTTTGGTGACAAGCCTTTGCCCACCATCGAAACTCCTGTTGCAGGCAGGGAATAAGAGTAATCATTGTTTCCAGACTGTGGCAATGTTGCGTCCAAACACTTTTTAGGTACCATTGAATTTTCCTGATATGCAGTCTTGCATATGGAATTAGTAAGATGCAGGATGCCATGAAGCCCAAAGCCTGCAGAATTTTTCTTGCAGATAACTGGGCCTTTGTTGCCTTTTCCTTGAAATAGGTAGTCAGTTGCCTTTGTTTGTCTGGAGTGAGATAAGCCATCTGGGCAGTTGTATTTAAGCTTGCACCCAGGAATATTATCTCTTAAGAGGGTACTAGTTTTGATTTATTTTTGTTGACTGTGTACCCTAGGCATGTTAAAAGTCTTATCACAAAAGTCAGATGCTGTAGTAGAATGTCATTGTTCTCTGCTTGTTATGAGGCAGTCATCCAAGTAAGGATATATTAGTATTCCTCTTTGTCTGCAGTAAGCAGAAGACCCTGGGCGCAGTAGATAAGCCAAAGGGCAGTGCAGAAAATTGGTAATGCTTTGAGCCAGCCTTGAATCTGAGGAATCTTCTGCATGTTCATCTGATTGGGACATGCAGGTATGCCTCTTTTAGGTCTAAAGTCACGAGCCAAGCCTTGCTGCCCAGCATGGGCAGAAGCTGCTGTAAGGTCAACATCTTGAATTTTGGTATATCCAGGAAAGGGTTTAGAATAGATAGGTCCAGTATTGGTCTCCATGCTTGGTCCTTTCTGGGTACCAAGAACAGTCTTGAGTAAAATCCTTGTCCCTGCTCTTGCTGAGGCACTTGTTGAATAGCCCTCATGTCCATGAGAGCTGCGACTTGTATTTGAGCCTCTGCCCACTGATTTTTTGGCAGATCTGACCAACTGTTTGCCCTTGGTAGGGTATGGAAATGAAACTTGTAGCCTTGAGACACTATGTCTAGAACCCATTTGTCCTGGGTTATAATGTGCCAATATTTAGAAAAAAGTGTTAGTTTTCCCCCTAAGGGTGCTGCCAGAAGATAAGTGCTTGGTGCAGGCAGGGGGAAGTCATTGGGACTGTTTCCTGTATGATTGTGATTTGTCCTCTCCACTTTTGGAGGTAGAGGCACTCCACTGCTTAGACCTGTAGGATCCTTGCGGTTGTGATCTGCCTCTAGGGCATCTGGATCTGCCCCTTTGAGGTCTGTCTGAGACTGGAAAGGACCAATTCTTTGTAGGCCAGTGTGCTAAATCTAGGTGGCTGCACCTGTAAGAAATCCTTGACCATTTGCATAGATTTAGCTTTGTTTTCCATTTTCCTTAACACCTCTTCTGCCTTAACACCAAACAAGGTATCATGTTGTAAAGGAGCATCTAATAATTTTGTTTTAATATGGTCAGGCAGATTTTATTCTTTTAACCAAGCATGCCTCCTAATGACAGAACCCGTAACAGCGGCACTGCAGGAGGCCTCCAGAGAATCAAAACCACATTGCAAAGTATGCTTTCCAACTTGTTCAGCTGCATGCAATAAATCCTGTATTTCTTTGTTTTCTGCACATTCAGAATTTGCCATCATTTTCTGTTTAAGCAGTGTCATGATATATTGCTGATATTTGAGCATATGAAACTGGCAATTTAAGGCCCTTATAGCCAAAGTAGCAGATGTGTAAATCTTTTTTCCCCATCTCTCCAGACCCATAGAATCCCTATCAGAGGGGGTAGGGTTTTTTGCAGTAGAAGCCTTGACCCCTTTTGGACCCTGAGAAATAGTTTCTGGGTCTGCAGTAGGGTTTTTGAAAAGGAATTTATGAGAGTCAGGGACCTTGTAGTATCTGTCCGGCTTAACAGGAGCTGGAGGTAAAGAGTCAGGGGTCAGACTGGACTCTGAGAACACATCATTTAAATGTCCAACACAGGTGGAATAGCTAGAGGCCTGTGCTGAGGGAGTAAAAGGAAGTCTCTGAGCCTTTTCTTAGATTCTGAAAAATCTTGGCTCTCCCATTGGAAGTGCTCCCTCATGGTATGCAAGGTTTCCTCAAAAGAGTAGCCCTCAGGAGGAGAAGCTGAAGGAATTGATTCTTCCCATCAGAATCCTCATAGGGGGGAAGAGAATATTCCTGATCAGAAGAGGAATCAGAAGAAATGGAAACCTGATCTGAAGATTCATAGTCTGTCTCTTGCCTAGGCCTCTTATTTGGAGGGGGATGGGAACCCCTGATCAAGGTAATTAAGTCTTCAGCCATTTTGAGCATCTCTTTTTTGGGCATGGAGACCTGTCCTTGTGGCTGGTGAACTTGCTTCTTTATCTTTAAAGGTGTTTTAGTCTTTGTCTTTGAAGTTGGTTTAATATATAATTGTTTAGGTCTGAATACACCCTCAGAAGCCGATGCCTGCCCAGCGGCTCCGGACCCATCTGAGGGAATAATATCCGAGGCTCCAATACCTTGAGTTTCCTGCGGCCTGGCCGACTCCACGTGGCATTGGTAGCGGCCTGTGACTCTAATGTAGCGGGCATCAGAGGCTGCGAAAGCACCTCACTGAGAACTGGCGAACCGGCGACTTGTTTAGGAGAAGCTTCGTCGTTGGTTTTGGACCTCGGTTGCCTGTCTTTTTCTTTTTCTTTGCGTTTTTTGTGAACTCCGGTAGTCGGATGGCTATCCGATGACATTGTATAATTAAATCTTCACCCAAAATAGCTTAATGCAAAATCATACCGATGCTTAATAGTGCGTTAGTTAAATCTAGCACAAAACCGACAACTAGCAACGTCGTGGTCAGGGCCTAGGCAAGGAATGCAGTAAGAATGAAAGTCCTTATGAGGTATTTGCTTCCCACAAGAAATACAATTATTAACTTTTTCTGACATCGGTCTGGAGCAAGAAAAAAGTTTCCCCAGTGGGGTAATTAGCTTTTAATGAAGACTTCAGATCTGAAACTCGAACACGAAAATCTCAGGAGTCAGCCGACCGGCACTTGCGAACTGCTTCTGCTTCGGGCACTGCGCGGCAAGAAAGACTGAATAAAATGGCATCAGCTGTATCTTTTATACCTCTGACGATCTGACGTCAGGGAAGAGGTGACAGCAACCGACGCAGGACCCAAGACTTTAGAATTCAGGCCGACTGAGGGCAACCTGCCAGCAGGATAACCCAAATGTAATGACTGCAACAGTGAACCACGAAGAACATATGTATATAAGTATGTACAGATATATATATATAATATGTATATAAATATATATATATATATATTTATATATATATATATATATATATATATATATATATATATATATATATATATATATATATATATATATATATATATATATATATATATATATATATATATGTA
Organism: Protopterus annectens; assembly: GCF_019279795.1. Classification (NCBI taxonomy): domain Eukaryota; kingdom Metazoa; phylum Chordata; order Ceratodontiformes; family Protopteridae; genus Protopterus; species Protopterus annectens. The sequence continues at coordinate 809,744,091 of NC_056725.1, read as the reverse complement.
TACATATATATATATATATATATATATATATATATATATATATATATATATATATATATATATATATATATATATATATATATACATATATATATATATATATATACATATATATATATATATATATATATATATATATATATATATATACATATACATATATACATATACACACACACATATATATATATATATATATATATATATATGAAGAAAGAGTGACGTAACAATAAAGCATACAAAAGGAATGAGAAGGGAATCAACAGCAACCCCAGTATTATATAACGCTGTCAGTGTATGTCATATCAAGCTGGGCAGGAGTGAGCAAAGCACTGCTACTCACACCACAGGCAGGATATTACCAGTAGGAGTAACATTGTTGATCTGCTAAGTCTACTTTACACACAGAGGGTAGTCCCTAGTGGGACTACCCAAAAATTGATAGGCTATTTGGCCATCCATGGGAGAGCCTGAGAATACATGGGTTGGGACAACATACGTGTAGGGCCCCTAAAGCTTGGGAGAGGGCAATGTGTGGAGGTGTGTCATGGCTGCGATAGCAACTGGACAATGGATGGTATGCGTGTATGTTGAACTCAGGTGGGGTGGAGGAACTATGGGTATGAAATTATGGATCCAGGAGTGCCAGAGTTGGATGGGCTGGTTCTAATTGGACCGCCCCATGGAGGTCAGCGAGTTCGTTATAAGTATATATGCATACACACATGCAGACATCTATATGTAGAAGTACATTCTCTGTAACACATTCATTCCATTTGCAGACATAAATAACATGAATGTGCCCTTACAAACCTCGACAGTAGATAGAATAATAGGTTGTGCATAAAAGGGAAGGGACGAAACTGCTAAAACGCAGAAGTGTGTACAATGTCCGAAGTCAGTGCTGTGCTGAAAAAATCAAATGTGAAGACTTTCCCACACATGGAATCATTCCTGTGATCTGCCTGCTATGGCAACGCCAATTACTAAACTGGTCTATTTGTAAAAGAAATACACTGAACATGTACATAATTAGGCTCTCATGTATAACGTGTGCATTACCACATAGTCAAACTTATTAATTTATTGTAGTGTCATGTTAACGGGAGTAAGGATGTAATGAAGCATAGAGTCTAATCTTGACATAAAGACTTGCATGTCCCATGTGGGACAACCCAAAAATTCAAATAGTGTCCTTTAGGTCGCTCATGTCACCAATGTTTGTGGACTAAACGTTTGGGAGTTCTAAGGATATGTGGAGTTAGTCAACCGATGGGATGGGTCTACAGGAGTAGGGAATGGCCAGTGTGTAGAGGTGTGGATACACCGTGAATCCAACTAGAGAATGGATGACTGCAGTGTTAGGGAGGCATTGGGGTGGGTGTTTGGGGAACCAGGAGCCATGGGTATATGGGTATATATGCAAATGAAGCAGCACAGCAATAGTGTATTGGTTAGAGCAACTGCCTAATGAGCAGACATTTCCAGTCCGAATCCCATTGCATTACATACCATTTACCATCGGTAATCTGTACATGAACATATTGTGACATCTGTCCGCTGTATAACCTGCAAAATAATAATTAAAAGTGAACTGGAGCGAAGTGTCAGTGTCATAATGAATAAGACACTAGTAAGCAGGTTTAGGCATATATAAACACCAGTAAGCATGTGTAAGTGCGTTTGCGTGGGGTATGCATTGCTTTACAGACACACACACACACACACACACACATATATATATATATATATATATATATATATATATATACAACTCTATATATATATATATATATATGTATATATAAATATATATATATATATACAACTCTATATATATATATATATATATATGTATATATGTATATATATATATAGTTGCAAACATATACATATACGTATATATGTATATATATATATATCTGTGTGTGTGTATATATATATATATATATATATATATATATATATATATATGTGTGTGTGTGTGTGTGTGTGTGTGCGTAGATATACACAGATATACAGCTATGATAGGAAACAGCACACAAGAATGACATATGTTCACAGGCTATGCCAATAGAAGTGAGGGGCCCAAGCAAGAAACATGAAACACGTAGCATGACCTTCCACCCCCCCCCAGCCGGACATGGGATACATACACACAAACCCGCAAACAATGTAAATAGTCCACTGCTCCCCAGACCACAGGCAGGATACAATGGGGGGGGGTACACAGTGCACCCGTGAAATCTAATCTTGGAACACAGATGGGAGCGTCCCTTGCGGGACACCCCAAAAATTGACAAGACCAAAAGAAGCTGATACACCGACCATTTTGGCTGGGGTGTATACATACCCGGAATACAAGGGTTGGAAAGCCTGATGACCCATGGGTCGAGACAAATGTATGACATGGGTCCCATGAAGTGGAGAGTGGGCAGCGTATCGTGGTGTGTTCTGAACCAACCAGGACCCAGAGTAAGGATGGGCGTTGTAGAGGAGGTGCGAGTGGGGGAAATATGGGTAGCTACCAAGCAGGTGCAGGTGCACTTGCACCCCTGGAATCGCTAATTGGGATTAGTTTCATTTTCAAAAAAAAAATTTTTTTATAAAGGGCAGGCGTTCCTCCTTAAGAGCGCCCGGCGTTCCTCCTTAAGAGCGCCCTTTGCATCCTGTCCCATCGCACAGACGCAACAGGTGTTTGCAACCTGTTTCTATATCGAATTTGAATTCCAGACTCTAGCGTGGACTATGGGTGGAACGTATGCTGACATCATCCCATGGCGCGAAAGGCGAACTGAAACGGATGGTTTTAGAAGCAGTTTCTGCTGATGGTCTGACGGTTTTCTTTGCGAGGACTGACTGAAGATGGAGTGGAGTGGAAACAGGTGTGCTGTGGAATCTGGACGCTTTTCAGAGTGAGTAAGCTGGCGTGTGTGTGTGTGTACATACATACTAGAAAGAGTGAGATTTGTATTTGTTTACTACCTTAGTTACCTAAAAGAGAGGGTGCCAATGTGCCATACAGGTTCTTAGACAGCAATTGTAAGTTATGTGTTGGTAGACATTTGAAAAGATACAAACAGGTAAGAATATACTGACAATATTATTGTGGGTTTTCACAAAGAAGGGGGTTTGCATGCACTGTATGTTTTTTTGTTGTCATGTCTTTTATTATACTCCAGATTTAGAGGAGTTGAAGGGACTGTTTAATCATTTTATATTGCAATTTTGTGTAGCAGGTCTAATGAGATCTTGACAATAGTTATATAAATCTTTGTATGGGTCTTTGGGAGTCTGGTCATTTAGTGCTAGTTCTTTTGTCTGTATAGTTGAGTTTTATTCAAATCTTTTGTATGGGTCTTTTGGGAGTCTGGTCATTTAGTGCTAGTTCTTTTGTCTGTATAGTTGAGTTTTATTCTGCCACTCACCATGTTTGGTCATCTTTTGGGTTTTCACAGCCCTTACTTTTGCAAACTTTCAAACTGCAGACCTATTTTTTATTACCTTACAACAGAGCCAATGTTGTTCAGAAATGTATTTTGTCCTTTGTTTTTATGTCTATTTGAAGGATTTGGTTAGTCAACAATCTTAACAGTTCAGTTGAATATTTTGACTGATAGATCTACAGAAGGAAGACACTTTAGGAAGTACCATTTAATAGACTAGAGCTTACACTCAATAACTTCTATGAGCTGGTGTCTAAAAGTGTTTTTTTTTTTTTTTAATTCTTGTAAGCAGTGAATTAGAGTAGTGTGAGCTTGTGTGTGTGTGCACATGTACATACTCTTGTGGGTTCATGCCAATTTGATAGCGAGCATGCTTCTAAATCATATATGGTGGTAAATAATTATTTTTCTAGTTAAGGTCTGTGTCTGTGAGAGGAGAATGGATAGGGCGCATTTAATTAATTTCTGTCATGTACCAGTGCCTGTTAAACTTCCAGACTCAGCCTGGGTCTGAATGACTTGAAAGTAACCAAATGCTTGGTCAAAACATTTAACTCTATTGGTTCCCAAGGAGTACTAAAATTATTGAGTCTGACAATATCACAATCAGCATGTTCTTCAAACTACAGAATGGTGGACATGAGTAAATGGCATCCTGTGTGGGCTCATGTGTGATGTTTCAAAAGATATAAGGTACACAGATATACTTTCTTAACGTCTATGCACTGGGATCAAAATATACTTTTGGCATAAATGGGAGTTCCCTGTCATTTATTTGCAGAGTATAAAAATAAATCAGATAAAGGAGCTGGTGAATCTTAAGCTGGTTTTACTTTTTATTCTTCCTTGCACCTTTCAAGTCCATAGAGTATTACTTGAATCATGTTTCTATTAGTGCTAGAGTCTGAGGATTTAAAATTGCATTTCCTTCCCTTGAGTAGTTATTCCACTACACAGCCTTCTGGTATTTAGGTAAACTAAACAAAGCTGCATTTTAAGTATTTGCGTGCTTCTCAAAGTTGTATTTTATAGCTGCTGTTGGATTTAAAATAATAAGATAAGACCCTGCATGTGTTTCAGTGCCACCAGTGTTCTATAGTGGAATGAGTAACAAATACACAAGTCATTCTTTTCTGTGATGCTCTTTTTGAGGCTTACTGAGATGTTGAAAGAATGTGAGGTTGTGTAAAAATACAATAACTTAAATGCAGTCTCATGAAAAGACTTGAGGTTAATCATGTCTTTTCAACCTCCTACAAAACTCACTATTCATTCTATGTTTGGTACATGAAAGAAAAATGCTGCCAAGTGGAATGAATGGTATCATTTCTATTATTATTCTGCATTCATCAGGCCCATAATTGAGTACAATGCCCCTTTTGGGATGTACCTTACCAGACACCTGCAGCAACTGGAAAGACCCCAAAAGTACCTCATAAGAGGATCAAAGGCTCAAACAGATGCCATATGCTGCCCGGTTAAAGAAGCTGGATACCTACTGCTGTTTGCTCCACAAACTGTTTTTCTTTTAACTTTTTTTCCCCTTTAAACAAGTGCTTTTTCTTTTAACATGCACCACTTATGAAAACACAGCACACCAATGCAAGGTGTATTGGGACAGTTGCAGCTGCTCATTTCATTTTTGGGGCAGGTATTTTTCCTTACCTTTTCAGTAGGCTTACCTGGTTTACAAATAAAAAAGAATGTTTAAAATTTGTTCCTTTTTTGGGACTCTGTCCATTGTTTTTGGCTTTGCCCAAATTTCTTGAATAAAAAAGGTGAAACATTTTTGACTGCTCCTTTTAAAGCAGGCTATAATTACTTATAGTACCCCCAAGATTCAAGGTTGTAGACCCCACCTTTTTCCAGACTGGCAACATTTTCATTGCATGCATAATGCAGGTAGGAGCTGAGAATTTACTGAAATATTTTTGATTAGTAAGAGCTTATTTTATATGTCAGTGTGCAGGGGATTGACTGCTGCTTTGCTGTATATGACACAGAGCTCTTGCCATTTTAAGTACTGATTTTTTTCACAGTAAGCTGTACGCTGTTAGACAGACATACCCACACCTGCAGAGTATCTCACAAAGGTTACTGTAGCCAACATGCCTATGGCTTACACTACTGTGATTCTGTATTTATATATTGTGTGTGGAAGTAGACTTGTTATCATGAAAATGTTCTGACTAGGGCAGTTTTGTCATTACTGGTGCATGCATTTTGCTTCATTGCCTACTGGAAAAATGTTCAAACAATAAATTTAAAATGCAGTTGTGTGTGGAAGTAGACTGTTATCATGGAAATGTTCTGAATAGGGCAGCTTTGTCATTATTGGTTAATGCATGTTTGTTTCATTGCCTACTGGAAAAATGTTTAAACAAATTTAAAAATGCACTCTAACAAGTCTAATCTGTGCTGTATTATACAAGGAATATAATTTAATACAATCAAGAAGGTGAATCAAGGAATGCATACATGTATGCATGGCCCTAAAATATGTTTGAAAACAGCCCAGAGGAAAGTGTGAAAGGCTCAAAATCATGAGAAAATGTTAAGCTTTACTCTTAGGTTCATAGGTTGGTACTAGGCTATCAGCCCTAGGGCCTATACAAGCCTAGCCATAACAATTCCCTGGCTATTTCTTCCCACATTATTTACTTTCCTGGACCCCTGTCTAGCAGGGCGACTGGCGTGATCCCTGGGGTGAATTTCCTTTCTCCCATCCAATCGTCAAGGTTCCTCTTGAAGAGGTCCAAAGAGGCACTCTGCTTGACATGTATGGGCAATCTATTCCAGAGTCTGGGGAGTCTCTGGGTCAGGAACCTATCCCTCCAGCATGTTTTGTTTATTGTGATGACAAGGTTTAGATCCCTGGGCGTGTAGCTCTGAGGATTGGGATTTCTTTAAGTGTAGCATGTCCAACAGCTCTGGGTTTGACATGGCCTTGTATGTTAAGCAGAGATCGCCTCTGAGTAGACGATATGCAACAGAGTATAGCTGGAGTTTTTTAAGGCGGTCAGCGTAGGGCATCTGCTTTAGGCCTGTGATTCTTTTAGTGAGGTATTTCTGAGGCCTTTCCAGTTGTTGCAGATGTCTTAAGAGGTACATACCAAATGGGGCGTTATATTCTATAATGGGTCTAATGAGGGATGAGTACAGTGGGACAATGACCTCCTTTTTTCTGGATGAAAAGCCCTTCGTGATGAGGTGTGCCACATAGAAGGATTTCCTGACTGTTGTGGCGATGTGGTTATCGAAGGTGAGACCACTGTCCACCTGTGTCCCTAAGTCTCTTATCACACTTTCTGTGTTTATTGTACTGCCACCTATATGGTAATTCATGGATACATGTTTTTCCCAAAGGGATAACAATACATTTCTTGGCATTGAGCTTGAGCCCATGGCTCTGGCACCAAGCATCTGTTTCTGTAAGGCCCTTTTGTAGAGTATCAACATCATTTGGGGATTCAATAATGGCTCCCAGTTTGCAGTCATCTGCAAACTTTGTTAGCCAGAGTCCCTTAGTGTTGACCTGTACTTCAGAGAAGTAGATGCCAAACAAGAGCCCCAGGACTGAACCCTGAGGTACTCCACTTGTCACTTGTCTGGAGCTGGATTTGGAGTCGGCTACTTTTACAGTGTGGGTTCTATCAGTAAGCCATTTAGCAACCCATTGGGTGACATAGGGATTAATGCCCAACTTAGTAAGTTTATCTATGATTCCAGAGTGGGGGATGGTATCAAAGGCCTTGGCAAGGTCTAGATAGGCTGTGTGGACCACCTTACCCTTGTCCATGGCTCTGGAGACTGATTCAAAGAAGTCAATCAGGTTCAGGAGACAATATCGGCCCTTCACAAACCCAAACTGGGTGGGGTCCAGTGTTTGAAGGTTGCCAATGTCTTTGTTTATAAGTTCCATGATAATACGCTCCATGGCCTTGCAGATAAGGCTTGTCAGACTGATGGGACGGTAGTTTCCAGGATCCAAGGTGGATCCCCCCTTGTGGATTGGGATAACTGAAGCTCTACGGCACTCAGTGGGCAAGAAACCTGAGGTGAGGCTATGATTAAACATGACACTTAGGTGAGGTGCCAGTTCATATTGTAGTTCATGTAGTACACAGCCCGGGATGTCATCTGGTCCCATGGATGCTGTATTCTTGGCTTTAGAGAGTGCATTTTGTACCTGTGTGGCCGTTATTACTGGAATTTGGCAATCTTCCGGTATTGAGATGGGCCATTTAGGGGTAAGAGGGGGTGAAGTTGGCACTGAATCGATCTGCCAGGATATTGGCAATATCCTTTGGATCAGTATATTTAATGCCATTCTGTTTTAGCTCAGAGCAGATCTGAGCATTGCCATTTAGATTCTTGACATAGTTATAGAGTGCTTTGTGGTTGTCTTTGGAATCTTTGGCAATTTTATTTTCGTAACTAGCTTTGGAGGATTTTATGAGGCATCTCAGTTTCTTACTGAGGCTAGTAAGGGAGTTTTTGCATCCTGGGATTTTCCTCTTTTCTGCAAAAGTTTCTTCCTTTTGTTGTAAAGTTTGTTTATGGCAGGGGACCACCAGATTGGCTTCCTTTTTTGGATGAGAGCATTTTGGTTCTATTTGGGATGGCACGATTCATGCATGAGTGGATGTGCTCGTACAGTGCCTTAGTGTAGGATTCAGCAGTTGAACTTTCAGTTCCGTCTGCATGGGTGTTATGAAGTTTGTCACTTCTGACTTGAGTAGCATGAAGTTGGCTTTGGAGAAGTTTTTATGGTGGTTTCTTTACTGGGGGTGGGATGTGGATGTTAAGGGTGATTAGCTTATGGTCAGACCTGACTAACGAGGGGTGACCATAGGTATGGAGCATTGATTTCCCATGTTGGTAATGACCAGGTCTAGGATATTGGAGCCCTGGTGGGACTATGGATTAGTTGATCCAGGGCATTGGAATTTATGAATTCCAAGAACCGTTCTTAAAGGTGTTGGGACATGAGACTTGTTATCAAAGCAATGGATGAAGGTAAAAGTTTACACCATATTACCTTGACCTGGCCAAGCCCTTTGACACAATCCCCACTCAGGTGTAGTACAAAAGATGAATAATGTAGAGGCAAACACTTACATCGCCAGCTGCATTGCCAGCTTGGCTCACAGGATGCAGGAGATCAAAACAGGGGAAGAGACCAGTCACCAATGGAGTCCCCGGGTTTGGTGCTGAGACTTTCTGTTTGGCATATACATCTCAAAAGTAAAAGGAAATACCAAAGAGCTTTGGCCAGCTAAGTTTGAGATGCCTGCAAGCTAGAAGTTATTGAATCCCCAAATGACTTAACCAAATAATAACTGGTGTCAAAATCATGAAAATGCTCTCTGAGAACTGATCCAATTGTTTGGCATTTGGGAACTTGTGTGTACAGTGACCTAACTTTTGACCAACATGTGCCCAACATCATAAAGCCTTTCTATATTGCACAGCTTATATACAAATTGATTGTGACTAGATCTAGAGATGTTGTTGTCCCCTTTAGATAGCTCTCATTATGTCAATCATTTTGTATAATGCTCACTTTGGCATGTATCTGTCCAGCCCCATGCAACAATTGGAATATCTTCAGAAATACCTTACTAAAGGATACAAGTCCTAAACAATAGGTCTTGCATGGACTACCTCAAAGATTTATTATTATACTCAGTATCCTACAGAGTCCTTAGAGGTGACATGTCTGGCATACAAAGCATCCTCTGACATAATACAGATGGACCTAGTGAACATCAGCAAGTCAAATGGCATCAGAAATACTCAGTCCAGATATCTAAACTGAATGTTGTGGGAGATGGATCTATATCACAGACTACCACTGCTGGAACAGACTTTCCATAAAAATAAAGAAAAGCTCATCCATCCATATTCAAATGCAACTTGGATCTAAGGATGGGTAATAGAAAATGTACTCAGGGTTTCCCTCATGCCACTAATGGATAGAGGCAGTTCCTAAATGCTGCATCCCTTACATGGCCCCTCAAATTATCTATGGTATGATCACAGTTGTTCTCACTACGGCTAATATACAATTGTCAGCCATGGGGATAGCTAAGACCAATCAGAAATCGTTAATTCAAGCACCAAAGGGAATTGGCAAAGCTTAAAATGTCCTCCAAGTGAACCTATGCTGTGGTAGCAAATAGTTATAAAAATTACCCTTTTAGTTCACTAAGTGCCCTGTCTCCTCCCCCAGTTTTAACAGCTTCTGGCCTATGGTGTGTGTGTGTGTGTTTAAAGGTGTGTGTGTGTGTAAGAGGGAGGGTGTATGGGGGGTTTATACCTCACAATTATCCAGATTTTTGCCTCATATTTTCAGATTGTTTCTCATAAAATTGTCTTTTTTCTGGCAAATCATTGAAGACTGAAGTTGAGTTTTAGACTTCATATCCTCAGAAAATGCATACTAATGCAACAATTTTGTTCTATCCACTTTCTAAGGAGGTCGGGGTATGTATGTGTGTGTCATACCTCTCAACCATACAGATTTTCACAGAGGTTGAGGTATGTGTGTTTGAGAGAGAGTGAAATGCCATATTTAAAGTCAGCAGGTAGAATTTATTTTCAAGGAATTGTGAGCTTCAAGGGAAGAGAAGTTTACTACTGCTTATGCTAAGTCTGCTTAAAATGTGCAACTGTTTTGTTTAGCAAATGGTATCACTGTTGTGGTGTAGAAGTTCAAAACAGTCTTATTAGCACAGTAGGTAGCATACTTGCATCTTAATGTAGAGGGCTGTAGGTTCTACTCCCACCACATGTGTATTTTAAGGGGGTGGAGTGCTGCAGTCCTCCTTTGGATGAGATGCCTAGTAGCTATGAACCTGTGTTTCCGCTTGCCACTTATTTCTATTGCAATATACAAGCTTAGCATTATTTAAATGTAACATAGGCAATTTATTGTTTAAGGGCAGTAGGCACTGAATTTGTAGATGAAACACTGAAATATAAAGCTGTTTTCTAGCAACAACCTCTCCATTAGTTTCAGATCTCTTTAATGTGAAATTATTCAGATGACTTTTACTTCTGCAGAGATTATGCATATTGACTGATATTGGTAGATTGTAATGATAGACGTTTAAGTGGTCTTTTATGGTTGAAATGTTCTGAATTGGGCAATTTGTCATTATTGGTTCATATGTTTTGTTTCATTGCTTAATGGAAAAATGTTCAAAACTATAAAACACACTCTAAGTGGTGCTATATTAACAAGGGATATAATTCAGTTATTGTATATTATAATTAATACAATCAGGAAGGTGAATCAAAGCAGTTATGTATGGTTCTGAAATGTGTGCAAGGGCCTATGATTTGAAAACATCCCAAAGGTAAACGTAACCTGCCACTGGCCAGATGCATTTTCTTTGAATGTGGGTTTCAATGCTGTTTCAGTGAATGTGAGTTTCAAAGGCAGACGTTTTAATGCTAAGTCTGTTTTCATTGTAAGACTATTGCTTTGTTTAAGTTTAGCAAATGTCTGTCAGTGTTTGTGCTATAAAATAGGAGATTACTAGGCTATTGGCCCTGAGGCCCTAAAATTTGAAATAAAAGTTGAAAATTAAAACCAAGTATCTGTAATCATTGCAGAAGTAATGCATAAAACAGTATGCACACAGAGTTTTGAATAGTGTTTATGGCAACTGGGGAGAAATAGCCAAGTAATGAGATACTGGAATGGCTGCGTGTGTGCGCGTTGGGAGGGCTGAAGGGGGTGGAGTTGGGGGGCGGTGCCTTGAAGGGGAGGAGTTGGGGTGGTGCTCCGGGTTTGCACCCCCCTGCAAAAATTCCTGCGGGCTCCCTTGGTAGCTACTTATGGGTCTAGGTGTGCAGTTGTTGGCTGATGTGGGCCTATATGGACAACCCAACGAGCAGCCACACCCACTACGAGTCCCAGTGCAGCAAAGTGTAATCTATATGGCAAGGAATGGAATAACCAGATGTAGACGTATATATGTGTGTGTATATGTATGTGTGTGTATATCTACCCATTGTGACATAGAGATAAACCTCTCCCTCTCCGTAGTACAAATGTACACATACAGAGACAGGATACATATACATACCCACATATAGATATATACATATGCAGACATCCATAGACCCATATGTTGTTAGATATATATATATATATATATATATATATATATATATATATATATATATATATATATATATATATATATATATATATATATATATATATATATATATATATATATATATATATATATATAGACAGCAATATATAAATATATACATATATGCATACATATACAGATATATCTGTATATAGTAATGTATATATATATATATATATATATATATATATATATATATATATATATATATATATATATATATATATATATATATATATATATATATATATATATGTGTGTGTGTGTGTGTGACTGTAAATATACACATGTATATAGCTAGGATATGATACAGCAGTTAAGAATTACATATGTTCACAGGCCGTGCATATGGGGGTGAGGGGGGTCCAATAAATAAATGTGTAACACATAGCATCAACCCCCCACCCCCCAGCTAGGCTGGTGAGACATACAGACACACAATAAAAGTAAACACACCACTGCTTCCCAGACCACCGGCAGGATACTACCAGTGGGAGAGACCTTCCAGGTCTAATCTTGAAACATAGACACCGATGTCCCTTGTGGGACACCCAAATATTAATGATCATCGGAGTCAGTCCCAGTAATTATTCATCAAACCAGGCTGTAGATGTACATGGACCAGTAGTTTGTGCAAGCCTGATAACCCATGGGTCGACACAATGTACGTCATGTGTCCTGACACGTGGAGAGTGGGCAGTGTGTAGTGGTGTGTCTATACCTCACCTGCACCCACAGTAAGGATGAGTGCTGTAGAGGAGGGGCAAGTGGGGGAACTATGGGTATGCAATTATGGGCCTAGGCGTGCAGGTGTTGGCTGGCGCAGTCATATTAGGACCGCTCCGGGGATGTAAGTATAATTCTGAAATGGGCATAGCTGACGCCCATACCTCTCCACTAAGAGCAAATCCACTGGACAGGACATAGACCATTGGGGGACAAATAGGGACCATACCTCTGAACTGTCCCCGATTTCCAGGGACATCCCTGATTTCGACTCAAATTCTAACTCTGTCCCACTTAATCCCTCCTTAAACTAGTGACTTTTGGAGGAAAGGTGGTGAATTACACATAATGAATAATTACAACAATTAAGAGTTATAAATATCATTTACCTCAGAAATTGTGTATGAATTCATATGCTCTGAGTCTGTCAATGTGTCAGGTTAATAGCACTAATAGTTTAAATGTGTCCCTGATGTTGTTATGATGTGTCCCTGATTCAGGTGATATTTTTCCCCAGTCGTTTGAGAGGTCTGATAGGGACAGAAAGCACATATTCCACTTACAACCTTAGAAAGATGATAGAATATTAGGTATGCAGTAGCATGACTCGGCTGAAGGATGTGGGTTCCAAAACCCAATTACTTGTTTGTATTGAAGAGTGTCAGTTCCCATGTATTAGCCAGACAGGTGCAGATTGTAAGAGGAACACAGAAATAATATGAATCAAACTCTGGACAGGCCATGGATTCCGTATAGTCGAACGGCATGCTTTCGCCTAATGGGCAGCCATTCCCGATACTGTAGGCATGTAATCCGATGTAATAGGCATCACAAGGTAATATCATAGTCCTCACTCCCACCCAGGGGTGTGAGTGTCAGATGCAAACACCAAATGCAGTGCATTTGCAAGTGCAGGAGCAAGCAGGTGTAAGCCTGTTTGGCCACCAGTATGCGAGTATTACACTGGTGAAGCAATGTAGTGGCTAACTGAGTGTAAGAAACTGTAACCAGAGGTTAGCATTGCTTAGCTCTGCGCAAACCCATGCACACCTGCTCACAACTGCTTTAATGTGCCTTAATCATTACGTATCCAACGGCCTTGTTCTGCCCAGCAACAAAATAAATAGCATCTGCAAGGCTCAAAACCAGGGCCCTGCACACACAGCTAATGTGATTTACCACTAAGCCATGGCAGATATACAGACATTAGATGTTATCACAAATGTATCATCCAGCGCAGTCATTCAACAGTATAGGAAATGTATTCCATCGTGTAGATGTACGTGTGTGTGTTTATGTCCAGATATAGATACATACATATATATATATATGTTCTGAGGAAGCTTGTTTTATTCAAGTGAAAGCGCTTAACCATTCTTTGTTTGTTGGCATTACAATAAACTTTTATTCATTTATACCTGGTTTCATTGAAGGTGTTGTGGACTGTTATGAGCATTGAATAGAGGTGAATTTCCAAGACACAGAGACGGAATTTTGCAAACAGTGCATTTGCTGTTTTTGCCTTTTCTAGTTGAACATATATATATATATATATATATATATATATATATATATATATATATATATATATATCAAGAACATCCCATGTGACAACAAAGCATTACAAAGGAATGAAAAGGGAAACACCAGCAATGCCTGTAATATGTAGTGGTGTTGTCCTATGTAATACAAGTCTCCCTCAGACAGACATGTGTCATTAATACACACAAACATTTGTACATGGCCAAATACATCACTCTGTGCATTTTATTTACATTAACACAGCAGTTCCTGTCCAATCATTATGTGAGAACAGTACTCTTGCAAGGTGCTGTGTGCGACATCATCATCATGAAAAAGTAAATGGGGTAACCATAGAGTGACCGGTAGTGTTGTGTGTACAATGGGGTCATCTGCACCACGTGTACCTGGAACCTTTAGGAGTCATGTGCATACCAGGATTGTGTACCTGGGAGACAGGGGTGAGGACAACTGGAGTATGTTGTGATGCATATTAAAAGGGATACATGTGTCCAGTGGTCACATGTGTGAATTGGACAGCTATTTATGGGCAAATGTTCTAGGAACTGATTGGCCCTTAGTTTCCGTAGGGTGAGAGTGGGATGTGGGGGAAGGAGAGTAGGTATGCTCGTGGAGGACAGTTCGGGTAGGATGACAGACAAGAAAGCATACATGGTCGGTATATGACACATGTGGGGGGATACACCTTGGACTGGGAGGGGTGCTTGGCAGTCACAAGCCCATGAGCCCCCAGATGGAAACAGTGGGATGAAGGTCCCAGCCATGGGCAGCCACCACTGCACCAAAACAGCCGCAAAGGTGGCAGTGCTGGGGGATGTCTAGGAGGGGCAGTCTCACCCTGAAAATGTGACACCCTGCCTCAAACTGCCATATCTGGCCTCGAAACCCCTTATTGAGTCCCCTATGCACCACGTCCGGGACTGTATGACAGCGGACAAGTTCCTGTCAGGACCTGCTCCCAGGCAGGGACAAGCCCCATCCTCAGAGGCGGTTCCACCAGAAGGTGGTGCAGAGCCAACAGAGGTGGAGGTCCAAGGCTGGGCCCCAGATGTGCATGTGCCCAGTGCCATGGCCAGCTGAAGTGGGACAGGAGGTTCTGCTGGGACCTCCAAACCCATACTGCCTATGGTGTTGCAGTTTTAACACAGATATGGCTTAGTAACAGTCAACAGCATTCAGGATTACTTATAACAGCATGCATAGATATGACCATCAACCCAACACAACAGATGGTATACATTTGCAGAGGGAGCACAACACATGCATATATACTGCATGACATCTGTACAAAGTGAAGAAGACTTGTGACTGCATCTATGAACAGTGGCCCATTATTGGCATGTCACTGAGAACCCCAGACAGTAACTGTCATACCACTGTTTCATGTGACATATGTCCAATCAGGGATGCGATGGCAGTAACTCTCATCACTATCACCATGTACTGACCGCAATCCTCACACTATGCTTCTGCAGTTCACAGATGTGAGTTCAGTGAGTAACACAGGAAACAAATGGTTCCACACACTGACCAGTCCACAGATGGCCCTACAGATGGGGGTTCCCTCACAAACAGAGCACTGTCTTGTCAGTTTTAAAACATGCAGAATAGCCATTATTACACACAACTTGTTAAACTGGCAGTAGTCTCAATGAAGCATAGCTGCACTTATATGCTGGAGTCATGTTTGGCACATCACCCTCCTGTCTTTAGGCTATTTTCCACTGTGTATATTGTTTGAGGAACATCCAGATATCATCTGTGATGCCGTTTACCAAACACCAGTTCCAGGGTCCACTCACGGCGACTGTCATGGGCAAACGCCAACATGATGTTCCTAGATATTGTACTGTGTTTCCATGCGACTGGCTATGGGAACATCACCACAACTGTTCCATATGCAATCAGCTAGAGGAGGACTGCAATAGGTGCAGAGGCCATCACCTGATCATAACCATAACTTACAAAACACAAGCTGCTGCTGAGCAGGTGTACAACTCCACATCCACCAGAGACTGTGTGGGAGGGACAGAGAGAGGCAAAGTACATCAGAGAAGGGCTTGGAGACTAAAACCTAAGCATCATCTGTCACACACCTACCAGTACGGAGCTTCAAACCCCTGACTGATTAGTCATTACTATTACAGGTGCATGCAGTTACTCCATGTGCCACAAAGCTGACATGTTGGTGTCCTGCAAGAACATATATGTGTGCTGGTGAGCGACATCTGCAACAGAGATATAGTAGACATACATTAGGTGTAGCACACATGGCTGTCCACATGAACAGATGTCATTGTCAACACAACCACAATCTCTAATGGACTCACATTGCCACACTTTGCCAGGCCCACAAATACACTTCCTAACTACTTAGTTTGCCACACTGCAGTAATGCACAGGTACTACATGCACCACAGGGGCTAGGGCATGTGAACGTGTCTGACATCAGTCAGTATGCCAATGGGAGTTATACTGCATGTGACTGTGGTTGGGATCATCATACCCCACACGCAGACACAAGGTGCCAGTACTGACATGCATGTGTGCATTGCTTCATTTGTGTGTAGTGGGTGGCTGTGCAAGATGGCTGTACAAGGCTGGGTGAGGGGTAATCCTTGGCATCATGCCACCCGACAGTGGTGTGCAGTGTGGTACAGGGGTGTAGTGTCTGCAATGTCCCACACAGATGGGTATTGTATGAACTGTCCTGACATCCTGGTTGCCATTGTGTATGGCCATTGCTTTGCAATGCATGCCATATCTGTGTTTGATAGTCCTTAACATGGACATTGCCTGGGATGTGCACGTCCCATAATAATGTACAATTACATGTTCAAGTGTACCTGGTTTGGCTGGCACATGTGTACACAGACTGTTATCGTCAGATATGTCAATACTGGCCTGGTGTGGCAGGACCTGCTTATAGACAGCAGGTTGACCCTGCACCTGCATTGATAGCATGATACAGGTATTCCCTGGTGTCATTGGCATCACTCCATACAGGGCACATGTGTAAGGCATTGTATGGCCTCTGTGGATCCCATTTGACGGCACCATATATGTTGCAGGCATCCAGTGGGGAACATAGTGAAGGCACATTGTCCGCAATTATGTACCTATTGTACTGCTGTACAGGGTGCCATGCCCCCTGCAGCCCACTACAATCACACCATGCCTACTATCTGTCATCAATGTGCAGGGTACTAGCAACATAGCGAGATATTCTAGGCAAGTGTGTTTGTGTATGACACATGGGTTCAGAACATATTCCGGGTAATAGTAGGGTTGCATATTTTCTTCACCAGGCCTTTTGCCAGATGTAGGGGTATGACTTGCCAACAGTGTCCCTTGGCTGATTGACATATGTACTCCTCGTGAGGTGGACATTGTTTCATATAGTATGGACACCATATAGGAAAACTACAAAATCTGCTCCCCAACATGTCCAGTGGTTAGACACACAGCCACCTCCACACAGGCTGTGATTCTCAAACACACACACACACACCTGCCATGTCTTGGAATATAATCCCTACCTAACTAGTTTATCACACTACAGCATTACGCAGTTACAACATGCGCTACGGAGATTACTGGGTTACAGGAGTCCCAGAGGTGTATTACTAGGTGGGTGACAACAGCAGGATTGTCAAAGGTGGTTTTGTGAATTGTAAAGAGTGTGTATACTCTAAAAAGCATTGTTCCTTTCTCAGACACACACAGCTGGCCTATCGTGAAATAGAACCCCTACCTAATTAGTTTATCACACTACAGCATTATGTAGTTACAGCATGGTCTACGGAGATTACTGGGTTACAGAAGTCCCAGAGGTGTATTTCTAGGTGGGTAACATCAGCAGGATTGCCAAAGGTGTTTATGTGAATTGTAAAGAGAGTGCATACTCTAAAAAGCATTGTTAATTTTTCAGGCAGACACACACACACACACACACACACACACACACACAGTTGGCCTGTTTTGGAATAGAACCCCTACCTAACTAGTTTATCACACTACAGCAATACACAGTTAGAGCACACGCTATGGAGAATACTTGGTTACAGCAGTCCCAGAGGTGTATTTCTAGGTGGGTGACATCAGCAGGATTGCCAAAGGTGAGTATGTGAATTGTAAAGAGTGTGCATACTCTAAAAGCATTGTTTCTTACACACACACACTTGGCATGTCTGGGATTAGAAGATCTACCAAACTAGTTTATCACACTACAGCATTACACAGTTACAGCACATGCCATGGAGATTACTGGGTTACAGCAGTCCCAGAGGTGTATTCGTAGGTGAGTGACATCAGCAGGGTTGCCAAAGAAGAGCATTTCAAGTGTACTGCGAGTTTTACATGTCTGTTACCTACGTGTACCCGCTGCTTACTGTCACAAAAACACATTTACACCTGCTTACAACTGTCTTATGCAGTCCTAATTGACAGTATCAACAAGGCTTGCAGTGCTTGAACCCTGGACCATGCACACTGAGGTCACTGGATGTACCATTAAGCCATCTGGGCTGTATACATGTTGCATGGCGTTTATAATGCACATCTTGCTACAGGTATTCCACAGTACTGAAAATACATGGGACAGTCACTTTGTGTACATATGTACAGTACCCTTGAATGTACTGTACTCTGGGAAACAATAAAGACAAGTCTACATCTGTACAACTATCATAACTATATATATATATATATATATATATATATATATATATATATATATATATATATATATATATATATATACATATATATATATATACATATATATATATATCTATGGGTCCTTGTTGTTTTGTCAACAGTAAGGTTCATCGAACCGTACTTTGTCGAAATCACTTTAGTGAACGTGCATTTTGTCGAAAATGCACATTCGCTAAAGAAAACAACAAAAGAAAAAGACATGCCATTAGCATATACCTTTAGTTGTATATAAAAGTATACCGTTGATGTGCAACTAAGGAAACTTGTTGAGATCGTTCTACAGTGGGGATAAGGGAATATTCCCTTTTCCTCACTGTAGTGCGATCTCAGAATGCGAATATTAAAGTAGGGGGGTGCAGGGGGCTTGCCCCCCTGCATATTAGTGTTTAATGTATTTTTGTTTTATGTTTGTTTTTTTATTTTCAACAAAATGCACTTTTGCGGAAGTAAGTTCGATGAAGTACGGTTCAATGAACCGTACTTTCGATTATTGAACATAGACCCATATATATATATATATATATATATATATATATATATATATATATATATATATATGCACCTATGGGATGTACACACACACACACATACATATATATATATATATATATATATATATATATATATATATATATGCATATACACAGACATAGCTATAGCCATATATATATATATATATATATATATATATATATATATATATATATATATATACACACACACACACACACACACACACACACACACACACATCTGAACACCCTTTGTGACACAGAAGAGTTCCAAAGGAACTGACATGTACACAAAACAGAGGCATCTCTTGTGTTATAACATTTAAATCTTAAGCAGTTCACCAGAGAAGGGATGGTTGTTGTGTATGTGGAGTTTGATGTGGGGAATGATGGCTAATGTAATCTACCCTGGGGATTATGGAGTTAGGGTGGGGGAATGATGGGTATGGACTTGCACCCCGGCGACCACTTCTGTGTCACTGCTCGACAGTGGCACAGGAAAATAACATACCCAACCGTAGTCGTGCTTGACTGTGTATTCTTTACCATTCCTAACTATGTAATACTTTGTAGACACCAGTCACCACAGATGGCTACCATGGTGTGCTGAAAGACATTACACATGTGTATGCCTGGCTACAGGGTAGTCACACACACAAACATGCACACACTTGCCAGTATTGTGCATGCACATCTTGCCTATGTAAAGGTAACTAGTACAGTGGTATGCAGTTGGGGTATGTGCCACAGAACACATACAATTACACTTACTCTGATTCCACTTCTGAGCTGGGTGATATCACAGGACTGATTACCTGCAGTGGGGAGGGGGGAAGAAAGACGTTTAGCAGTTGACAAGGATAAAGGCCAGTGCAAAAGGTGGTATCTCTTTGGAATGCAGCAAAACTCATAGTCATGACAGGATGGGATGCAGACACAAATACACACACATAGCCATTTGCTGACACACACACACACTCAGGCATTTGTTGACACACACACACACTCAGCCATTTGCTGACACACACTCGGGCATTTGCTGAGACACACACAAACACACTCAGCCATTTGCTGACACACACACTCAGGCATTTTCTGTCACACACACAAACACACACACACAGTTGCCAGTGGTGGGATCAGAACTCCTGCCTATCTACAGATCACTATTACAGTACTACACAGTTATGAGACATGCCACAGAGATTACACATTCCAAGGCAGTCAGAATGCCCTTCTAAGATTGAGGACAACAACAGCAAGACTGACAGTCACAAAGTACATAGCTGTAAACCTGTGTGTTTAAAGTAGGTGTCCATTACAACCTGTATGCACAAACAGGACACATCATCTGCAGGTAGTACATAGGTAGGCCTGAGAGGTATAGTTTTAGCACAACAGGAACATGAACTGGAGTATGCCCATCTATGGAATGGACAGCTACTATCACTATACAGGGTTACAGTGGGCATGCTCATACACTTAGTAGCACAGGGCTGTTTGGGATGCACTATGACTACAACTATACAAGGTTATACTGGGCATGTTCATACACTTAGTAACAAAGGGCTTGTTGGATGCACTGACTCAAATTACACAAGGTGGCAGTGGGTACGCTCATACACTTAGTAGCACAGGGCTGTTTGGGATGCACTCCGATTCTAACCACAGAAGGCCACAGTGTGCATGCTCATACACTTACATGTACAGAACATGTTGTAATGGACTCCTTTTGTAAACACACAGGTTTACAGCTATGTACATCTTACCTGTCAGTATATATGCCCATCATATTGGTTTACTATCTGATACCTGTATGTGGCCCATAAATTATATATCTGTGTCTGTGTTGTGTGATACACATGCATACATGTACATGAAGTACTGACATATATATGTTAAGTATACACATTCATGCATGTGTGGACGTGACAGACAATAGGTTACCTGGGACACACAGGCAGATGCTACCTACAGCATGTGTCACACACCTTGCTGCCCTGAAAGGCATACATTGATAGCAGGTTGTGGACAGTGGCCTTATATGTGGAACAGTGGCATGTGCAAGTATAATGTGTGAGCCACATTCTGTAATGGTACTGAGGTGCAGGTGTCAAGATGACCTCTCCCGGCTGTGTTAGTAGTTGTCATTATTAGCAGGACTGCTACCCTAAGTATATCTCACATTGGTCATATACACAATTTCTGCTGCTGTCCGTCACCTTACATGAGGCATTTGCTACCAAGCACATTACTGCCACTCGCAGTGATGTCATGGTACGAGTGGCAACTGCTAGACCAAAACAATGAGCCAATGTCCTGCCGTTATTATGAGGTTGTCCAGTGTCTGTCATTCCGGGCTGTCATGACTAAACGACAAGCCTGCAACACAAAGCACATGCATCCATGTTTCACGTGTGTGTGTGGATAATACCTAGGTCACATTTACCCATATAGCTGCATTCCAAGGCAAATGTCCTACACCCAGAAGTAACACCCTGACACCTACAAGACCATTGCATTGGATGTTTATGCTAACCAGTACTAGATGTGTGGCTTTAGTAATCAATTTGCCCAATGTAGAACCTACAATGGGGAATACTGACATCTGTGCAGTGAGGAACACCTGGCTGAAGGCTCTGTAGTGCACAATTGCACTACCACCATATAACTCAGATCCAGACATGTGGGCCATAACAGTGGTATGGACCATTCCAGGTGGTGGTGTCCACATATTCATAAAGGCTACTCACATGTAAAGACCACTACTCCAACATAACTCATCACAGATGAGTCAGGTACAGGTGACAGTGGCAAATGCTGCATTCTATGTTGTATCATCAAATACATCCACCACCTTGTCCCCGGACTACCAACACACATCCATATGTGATACAACATATTATGGTAGACCACCAGATAACCCTTGATTGGTGGACTGTACCTAGGCCTACATCAACTGTGCAAAGTACCCATTTAAAGACACAGCTGCATAATGTGTTATGCAAAGCAATAATACCACTGTTTGTAACCAGATCAGTTGTACACATACCAGGGTCCCTCGGATGTTGTCAGCATCAATACGGTCAACTGTTGCTGTACACCAGTAAACAACACCCTTATGGTTGGATATGACCTAACTGTACCTGCCCTGGATATGTACATCTCACACTCATACAACATAAATGACATTACCATAGCATTCGTTATCCTTTCTACATACAGGTGGCTACAGTCATTACACACATGCACATGGCAGATAGCATGCTAACAGTACATAAGGTTTGATATCTGTTTTAACAGAGGTAATGTTCCCTCTCTACTGGTCACCCATGACCCCTATCATATCATACAACACCCCATGTGGCATGTATGTCATTAGACATGTCCACCTAATGCAATGCCTACAAACATACCCATATAACAGGATCATAGGACCTACACAAGGCCTGTATTGACAGACTCAGGGAAATCCAGCTCCGCTCTGTACGTTCCTGAGTAGTCACAGGTGATATGTTCATGATATGTACAGCCATGTGTGGCCACAGCTCCTACATATACCCCATGTCAACAATTACAAGCCATGCATGCTTTGTGCTGTCTGGACATTAGCCTTAGTACCACAATAGCCAGTACATGCTGGGGTGAGATGTTTACAAGCCACAGACCTCGAACATGCTTGAACAAGTGTACTGCCTTGCTCTAACAGAGCACATTGCTGGCACTCTTCCAGTAAACATGAGGTGTGTGTGGCAAATATGATGTGCTCATTGTTGACTATTACAGTGCCCTGGCTTCACCATGGCACTGTCAAGTAACAGTTTGTAGGAGCATGACATGGAATAATGCTGTGTGTGTCTCGCTGATATGTGCTGTTGTCATATATGTACACTTGGCTACTCGGTGAAGGTGGTGGTGTCCTACTAGTACATGAATATAACATCCATTATGGTGTAATGCTCGGCTATGTTTCACACATGGTGTGGGGAAGGTGTGGAATGTATCCTCTTCACCTGCTAGTGCACTTACTGATGTAGACCACATATATGTACACGTATTGATGTTTGTGTAGATTCCATGTGTGTGCAGTGTCTGATGTCTGAAGGTGGCTGTTGTCTTAGTACATCATGCTGTTGCAATACAGCCTCAACATTGCCAACTGTATGTGGTGATATGCTCTAAGTACAGTAAGCCGTACATGAGGTATGGACAGATGTTTGGACATGACTACTAAGTGGTGGGGCTTCTTTGCAGATGAATGATTACTGAGGACAGCTCACTGGTGTGTTACAACCATTCCTACAATAACCTGTGTAGCTCCTAAGGTCAGGTTTTGTTAATTGAAGTGGAAGACATACAATGTAGAATGCAGTAAAGGTGACACTGAAGGCAAACCTCATGACACCTGTAACAGTAATACCTCCCCTGTGCACATATTGTGCATATATCAGCACAGTTGGCAAAGGAAAGAGTCAATAAGCTTTGTAGCGAATGCGATAGTGCTGTATTTCTGTAATACCTATCATGAGATAGGCAGGTGTTTGATTCACAGTACTGGCACGTGTGGGTGTGTGTGTGTCCATATATGTCACGTATGGTTGGGAATACATTCCACATGTTTTCACTCTCCTGAACACTGTTGTTGACACCAGTACAAAGTGAAGTGTAGAAAGAAAGGCATAGGCAGGTGGTTGAACCTCACACATGTAAAGTGTCTGTATGTGTGTGACATAGGTGTATATCTTTGTGAATACCAGTGTGTGTGTGTGTGTGTGTGTGTGTGTGTGTGTGTGTGTGTGTGTGTGTGTGTGTGTGTGTGTGTGTGTGTTTATGGCTGTCCGGTCCCTGGAGTGAGGCTGTATTTTACCATAGTGAAATGTTAATGCCCCCTCCCCCATCCACTCAATGCAATCTAGTATCCCTGTTGATATCATCAATTGTAGACAGGCATTCTAACCGCCTGTTAACATGTACACACTGGGGTGTGACCTGTTGTTACATAGCCTACTGGTGGACCACCCTCCCCACATACACTCACTGCACTGTAGTATCCCTGTCAATGTCCTCGATCTTAGGTCATTCCGACTACCTGTACATGTGTAATCTCTGTGGCACGTCTTGTAGTTGTGTAGTACTATAATGATGATATGCACATTGGCAGGGGTTCTCATTCAAACACTGGCAACTGTGTGTGTGTCAGAGTGTGTGTTACTGTGTCTGTGAATCCCTGAGTGTGTGGGTGTGTCTGTGTTTGCATGCTGTCATGGCACTGGGTATTACGGCTTTCCAATGAGAAGCCACTATTTCCACTGGCCTTTACCCTTGTCATCCGCCATACCACTCTTTTACCTCCTCCCCGCTCCAGGTAATTATACTGTGATGTCACCCACTATGGATGGGATGGCTCTGAACACAGTAGCTTACTACACAGCTATCATGCTCTTGGATCATTAGAACAGTAAACATAATTGAAACATGGGAGAATATAACTGTCATGCGGAAGCTACAAAGTGCATGCAGGTATTGTCATACTGACCTGTGGGTAGTCAACATGTACATATGGGACACTAACTGCAAACACCGACATCCCCCAGCACATGCAACTACACCTGAAAGAGGAAGGCAGAATGTCAAGATCAACATGCTGTTAGTGTTGTTGCACATGATACATACTGTAAAACATACAAAATGCATTCTAAAACTGAAATACATGTATGTCTGCTGCCTGTCAGCATTACTCAACAATATTAACCTGCAATTGTCTACCTAGTATGTTCACCCTGTGCATCAGACCATATGAGCATGTCCCTGCACTGATGGTGTGGATGACAGGGATGCAGCACAGGCATCATCATATGCACAGGGTGATAATGTTTGCCAGAGGCCTAGGTTGTGCCATTGGATGACATCATGTGTGTGTGATAAGGCCTGTGATATCATTGGGCATGTGTGGATGTTATGCATGTGTGTGTTGAGTTGCCCTACACTTGTTTCCGGTGTGTGTGTGTGTGTGTGTATGCATGCACACAGGTCTGGCATGTGGCTGGCTTACACAGGGGTATTACTGACAGCTGCAGACTGTACAAGACAGGTTTCACAGTTCACTGTGTCCCGCCATGGTCACGTGACCAGTGCCTGCCAGGGGTTGCACGGGCACTGCCAGGCAGAGGTCCAGATTCGGTACTGTCTGATGACACATGTCCACTGGAATTGTGTCCCTCTTGGGACCGTACAAGATCACGTGCATGTGGCCTGCTGTGTCCTGGTGTTGACTGCACAGCACCAGCTGCACTGCTGCTGCTACCGCCACTATGGGAGCAGGCATGTGCAGTAGCATGTTCACGTAGACCTTCAACAGGTGATGTAGCTGACCTACGTCCATGTGCCCGATGCCTCACTCCCACCAATTGTTCCAGCACAGACATTTCACGCTCAAGGATTGACATGCCACTGTCAAGGACTCCCACCATGTCACCCAACCGTCTATCCAAAACATCTGCAAGATGATGGTGAGCATTTGCAAGTGCCTGGATGTTGTCAGTTAATGAACAGACAGCAGCCCTCTGAAGCTTCAGACCTTCTCTGTTGTGCCATTCAGCATATGCCTGTACCTCCATTACAGCCCAAAACATGCATCTAGTGACTCCAGCTGATGTGCTTTGTCTCGCAGGGGCATGTTGGCCAGTGGTCCTCCTATGAGCAGTGCTGGGCACATGCCTGTGTGGGACTTCACCAGTCAGTTGACTGGGATCATGGTGTGCAGGCACACCTTCCATAGTCACCACACTTCCCTGTTCCATGCTACCACCTGCCAGCTGTCCTTCCTCTATGGCCAGTGGTGATGGGGTATGTGTAGGCAGGGGAACAAGGGAGAGGATGAGGGAGATACAGGTGGAATGGCAGCCAATGGCACAGATTGAGCCCTTGACAACCCTGCCTGTGCCTCAATCATACTGTCATCATCACTGCTAGAGTCTGTGGAGACACTAACATCAGGTGGACTGCAGGAGGGCAACGCACCTACATCAACACCTGTGAGGGGAAGACAATAACTGTACATTACAAGTTATACCAGACACAGACAGACACACACACATACAGACACAGACAGAGACAGACACACAGACACGCATGCTACATGCAGGTGGTATGGCAGATGGCATACAGCTTAGACAATTATAGTTTCAGCTTAGACAGTTACAGTGGTAGTTATCATACATCCCTGTGTTGCACACAACAGCATGCATGTTTTATAGCAGAAGGCATGCACCTTACATAATTATAGTGGTGGTTAGCATACATACCTGTATTGCACCATTTGTGTTAGTAGCCTATGCCCCATACCTGCAACACAATGCATGCACTTTGCACCGTTGCACTTCACTGCCATGGTATGTGCAACATACACCACATGTTAACAGACCATCGCTGACCTTTGTACATCTGCCACTGATGCTTTGTGTTGGCCATCGCCCATATGTGTGAGGACATGAGAAAAATGGTATGTCGACTGCATACTATGTTTGCCTGAGCCCTAGCTTGCATATCTCCCCCAAAGCAGTGCATGTCTGTTCAACATTATTCCGCCTACCCCTGAGCTGAGTCTAGACATTGTGCATGTGGCTGTACACACATGTTTGACATGGCTGTCCCTACTTTACAATGGTGCCACAGACCAGTACAGGTTTACAGTACACCGGCCTGCTGTGTGGCATATGACCTTGCCAATCACATGTAGTATGACATGTCTTCTGCTGATGTGTTGAATGACATGCTTACATGTGTAACACAATGGTCTCCTTTCCAATCTACAGGACATTTATTGTGCCAATGCAGGGACGTGTTATACTAACATGGGCCTTCAGCTGATGCAATGTTGTCTGTCCACTCTACAAATATGCAGTGACATACTGCACATTGAGCTGATCTGCATAGCCATTGCAGGGCATCATGTGGCTTCACCATTGCTATACAGTGTGAGCTACTGACACAGTTCATAGCCATGACTATGTTCACATACAATACATATCTAATGTGGAATGTGACCCATGTCACTGAGGTGTATACACACTAAACCCTAATGTGGAATGTGTGGCACAGGTCACAGAAGCATATACGGATGACACCCCTGCACATCTGCAGCCATATTACTGATGCCTGGCAACTATGCCCACACATGGCTAACTTAGCAGTACTCTATGTCCCACATGTCATCTGTGTACCTCACACAAATGAGGCGCAGGCATGACAGTGATGTCTGACATCAGTAAGGTGAATGTACTGTATCTGTGACCTGATGTGGTTGTATGTGTATGTTGTGCAACACATGTATTTGGATACTGTATAGGTGAATGCTTTCATGTCGTGACACACTCAAGATGTTCAAGACATGTTATGTGGCGGTTTCATGTTATGCCTACACAAGCTGTGCACAGGCCTGTATGATGTTTAGTGTTTCACATCTGCAATATCACCATTACACAAAGGCCATAGTTGTATTGTGTTGAGCCAAATGTACAACAGGGTGTACACACATGTATATCACTTCTACTGTGTGTGTTGCTTCATGTTTCTGGCCATCCTCCATGGCCATTTGTACACATGTTCTGTCCAATGGTTGTGATGGCCATCTTATTTCACATATCAGTGTTATCCCATATGACATACACCCATATATGTCATATGCTCCACTGAGGACAGGGTTATGCAGATGAAGGGTGGTATGTATGGGATGCGAGATATCATGTTTTGCAGGATAGTTGAGCAGTGTTGCAGTCAGCCCACTACATGTCATGGACATGTCAGATAGCACATGACATTGTGTGACATGCATAGCAAGGGTGTAATCCACAAGCGTGTATCCTGTGGGCCAGTCATACTCCATCTCCAACACATTTAGAGTGTGCGCACACATATGCTCTCTGTACAGTACTGTTCATATTCCCAACATGTGTAATGCTGATATGTAGTACCTGTCCCTACAGTGAAACACACCTCCACCATTGTATTCACTGTTGTCCACACATTTGGCAATGACAGTTTGTAAGGTTTAGTGTAGCTGTTTCATATAGTCTTCAATTGTTTCACATGGGTAACCACTGATGCATTGCAGGTCTGACCAGTGTCTATTAACAGGACCACCATACATTATGTGTCCGTGTGTTATGGCAGATAGCATGCAATTAATATGATCCGTGCAATATCAAGCCTGGTAAATAATAACAATCTCACCTGTCACAGGCTGCTGTCGCTGCACAACACCAGAGGTACCTAAAAAGGAGTGTCACAGCAGTAAGATCATTATCCACACATGTGTGATAGCTACAGGGTACAATGTCCATGTTAGCACATAAGCCAGTACAATACAGTATACTATGGAGTATGCACATCTGTGCATACATAAAGTAGCAGCATATAGTATGTGGCATGTGTACATACATGCCTTGCATATGATGTTACATTACATATTGTACAGTAACACATGTAACTATGTGAAATATAGTTGTGTTATATGTGCAGTACTGACTTACCAGGCAACTCCAGGCTCGGTGGTTGAGAGACACCCACCTCCACAATACCAGCTAAAGCTTGTGGATGTAGGTCTGCAGGTGTCCCCAGGTTGGCCAGTAGCTCCTCAATACATGTGAGTGGGGGCTGGGTGAGTGGCCCCCCACCTGTTGCACCTTGTTCCCTGGTGATTGCATTAGCACACTGTTTCACTCATCTTATGAGGTCAGTGCAGTGTCAGTGCACCTGCTGATAGGTGCGATTGTGACCGCCAACATCATTTACCCTCCTGCAGAGTTTCTCCCACAGGGCATCCCACTGCTGTGCATCCTGTGGCACATACCTGAAGAGTGTTGTATGGTTGTCGAGGATGTATGGGACGAGGACCTCATCCTCCAAGCGGCTGTACACTGCTAGCCTGCTATGTGGCATACCTGGAAGACATAATGATGGAGACAGGTCACAGTAACTCACAGAGAAGTACAGAAGTACAGCTGAACATACATGTGTATCACATTTATTAAGATTACAAATAAGTCTTTGCAAATCTACATGACACTAACACCACTGACATGTATAAGTTACACACATTTGAAACTTACTGGTGATGTGATGTTATCACCATATATGTGTGTGTCATGTGATGACATTGCTCATACTCCATATGGATGTTGTCTTGATGTGGGCATGTCTGTTTGCCTGTACTGGTGTCTTTACCTATCAGCACATGCCTGGATGTGTTCACATTAATGCAATCAACCTTAATGCTGTGTATATGTCACATATATAGTCATACATAGCCATTAGGGATATGACCCGTGACCCTGCAGACTTGCAAGCATGTATGTGTTTTGCCATATACATCTACATGGCACTGTACAGCTGTGTAGCATCATGCCATGTATTGCCTGTGTTGCACATGTGTAGCACATGGGAAAATAGCTAGCTTGATGGTATTTGCAGGGTTGGATATCAACTATAGCATGTATGGTCATAATGATCTAGTAGGCTATATGCCCTGGGCCATTTATGAGCCAAGGCAGACAGGTTACCTAGCTGTAGGCAAGAGACAGGTAAGTTTCAGTGGCCAGTTCAAGCAGTGTGACAGAACTAATCCACAGGGTTACTGATATATTTGGCATGCGGTCATCACATCATGTCACAGAGAGGGGCAATGTGCATCTTCGCTGGACAGGGATGCATAGTATGGCAAGAGTATGTTAAGTGTATGGGACAGAGATCTGTCAGGCATGTTGGGATCCTTGTACTAGAAAGGTGGATGTCCATGAAGTATGTGTTTATTTGGGATCAGGATGTGTTAAGTGTAGCATGTCCAACACCTCTGGGTTGGACATGGCTTTATTCAGGGTAGGCTGCATGCTACATAGTGCAGCTAGGGATTGGGAAGGGCAGTGTAGGCCATCTACACATGGGCAATAACCCTTAAAGGAAATATGTGATCTATTATGGGTCACATGGGTGTTGAGTATGGCTGAGCAATTATCTCTATATTCCTGGATGGCACCCTGTCATGATTAGGGGTGCCACATACGACTACCTGTCTGGTGTGGTGAAGTAACTGTCAAAGGAAACAATACTGTCCAGCTGCATCCCATACACACAGTTGCCATTATGTTGACTGCTGCCTAGGTGGTAGTTCATGGGTACAAGGTTTGTAACATAGGGGATGACAATGCAATACTTAGCTGTCAGATTGTGGCCATACGTCACACACCACACATCTGACATACTAAGGCCCTTCTGTATGTTGAACACAGCACACACTGAGTCAACTATTGCTCCTAGTTCATAGTCCAAACATCAATAGGCTGATGCCTTCTGTGTTAGTCTGTGTGGTATAGATAGCAAAGAGGGGGTGTACCAGGAATGAACCCTGTATTACTGTGGCTGGCACTGGTTTGATGTGCGTGTATTAGTCAGACACCTTCTGTAGTGTTGGCTCTGCCAGCGGTCCAGTTGTCAACCACTCCTGTGACATAGGAATATACATCTAGTTTACTGAGTGTAGCTGGAACACAGTATGGGTGATGATGTCCTATGACCTGGCATGGTCATGATATGCAGTGTGAATCAACCCTACTGTCATCTACATCTGTACTGAGTACATCTACATCTGTACTGAGTACATCAAATACGTTGATCACAGTGCATGGCCTTACAGACCAGATTCAGCAGGGTAGTTGTGCACTACTTCCCATCATCAATGGTGTCTCCCCCTTTGTGGGGTGTGATAACTGTTGCTGTGCACCATTCGGTGTATACACAGCCTGACATGGAGCTATGATTGAACATGATGTGTATGTGGATAGCTGATTGTTCTTACATTTGTGTAGGATACACCCTGGGATGTTTACAGGTCCCATGAAAGCTGTATGTATGGCTTTAGAGAGTGCAGCTTGTACCTCCATAGACATTATTATGGGGACCCTGTAGTGTACATGGATATATTACTAAGTGTACCTGTTGGGGGGAGGTGGGAGTGGGTTTAGGTTCTCCAAGACCCTATCTGGATGAACTATTTCTGTAGGCGCAGTACTTCCCATGCCATAGTGCTATGCAGCACGGCAGGTCTTGTTGTTGCCATTACAATTAATGACACAGCTATAGAATGCTCTGTTCATGGCCTCATAATATGTGGCCGATTAGTTTCACAGTAGCTTTGTGTGGTTTTATATGGTGCATCTGCAGCTTACTGAGGTTGACCAGGGATCACCTACACTCATGCGTGTTCACTCTTGCAACAGTTGCTACCTTCTGTGATTCAGTTTAAAGCATGGTACCACCAGTTTGCCTTCTTGTTTGTGTTTGGTTGAATCCTGGTTCTGTTTCAATGGCACAATCAATGCATGTATGTGACTGCTTAAGGTTAATCTGTGTAGGATTCAGCATTTGCACATGCATTGTCCATCTGCATGGGTGCCATGACAGTTACCACTCTGCTCTTAGGAAACATAACATTGGCATTGGAGACTGACTATGTGTAGCATACTGTTAGCCCTGTTTGTGTGACTACTGTGATCCAGGTGATTGGGGTTGATGGAATCCAACATGCATTGAGTGCAGGTGTTGGAACATGAGGGGTCTTCCCAGTTCATAATGAAATAGTTGAGAGTAGCTTTTATTATGGTTCTGTCTCAGATCTAATCTTCCCCATTACAGCACATATTTGAATTCCACTTTGGCACAAAGGTAGTTGCTCAGCATAATGCATCTGAAATTATGCAAGTGCAACTAGCGTGGGG
This sequence comes from Protopterus annectens, assembly GCF_019279795.1. Taxonomy (NCBI): domain Eukaryota; kingdom Metazoa; phylum Chordata; order Ceratodontiformes; family Protopteridae; genus Protopterus; species Protopterus annectens. Next base: position 809,712,202 of record NC_056725.1, on the reverse strand, counting down.
GTGTACATATCTTTCAGGAATATGGACACACCTGCGGCCCATGTGTTCCAATAAAGGATAATGGGCAAGAGGTGAGGTATGTGTTATAACATGATCATGCAGGTGTGCTCTCTGGAGCATTGAAACATGTCTCAGCCACTGCACAGATATGTTCTCCATGTTAGGGATTGACATATGTGTGTCCATATAGTGTTTCTGACATGTATCATTGTGTAGCGAGACCTGCAGTTTATTGCTTGGCCATCCCTGTAACAGCAGTGGACCTTCACTTGAACTGTGCATTATGAAGGCACTATAGGGGAAGCATGATCCCTAGGCAGTATCCAGATTCCCAGGGGTGACAGGTGCAGGCCCTGTCTGGCAAAGCATTGTGGTCTGTCAACCATGTTATCCCAGGCAGACAGATACTGGATACCCATTGACTTGCACCACTACACAATTGTGGAATACAATCCTTTTGTCCCTGTACTGCAGTATCATTCTGGCCAATGGTAGAATGCTACCCAGGCCTTGAGACATACCTGCATGGGCTACAAGACTTGACAGTTCCTACATGTGTTCCCATGCAGTCCAGGCTACTGCATCACAGGTCCTGCACAACAACATGGAATATGCCAGAGCCATGTGTATAGTTCAAAAGGTGGCCTGAGTATATGGGTATGTGGCTAATCATAGCAGACAGGCAGCTGACGGTATGTATGCCCTTGTATAGGTTAGTGTGTAACATAGTGCTAGAGTTTGCATTCACAAATGAGTACTGTTGGGCATGTTTCCAGCCACGTGTTCTGAGGTGTGGCACAATTATGCAAACTATGTCATACAGTTTGTGTATTTCATTGTTTGTCTCTTCTAGCTTAGGCAGTCACTTGTTTGGCCAGATACTTAGAAGCATCTGTGAATGTTTATGATTTCTGGTAGTGTGTGTGGGTGTCCTTACTGTGTTCTGGTAAGGGTATGTGTTTGTTGTGTTGATGAGATGCATTTGTTAACCTACACCTCATGACTGTCCAGTCCAGTCATGGCTGTAGACTGGGCTGCCTTCCAGCTTACCCCTGTAGCTGCATCCCAAACAATCCCCGGGATTCATGAATCTTGCACCAGGTGCAGGCATAGCGTTGGCGATCTAACACCAAATATGTCCGCCGAGCGATTCAGGTACGAGCTGTTTCCATGTGCACTACCTGCATACGCTACGCCCACACAGCTCCCGGCGCCTGTATGCTAATCACCCCATGTGCAGCAGTGTAGCATGCCAATGAAGGTATATAGCGATTCAGGAAGTGGTGCAGGCGTAGTGTAAGCATGCAGAAATGTAAACCGAAAAAAACGGTTTACATTTTGAAAACATAAAATTGGAGCCATGACAGAGGACCAAACACATGTATTGTACTCAACAACGACCACAAAAAAGAATACCAGTGAGAAACAGCTCAACTTTCATATATTTAATACAAAAAAATATATTGTACTCTTAGCCGCCAACAGCCTTTACAGAGTAGAAAAACAAAAAGCACATTTGAAGTAATATATATAGTAAAAAGACCAATTAATACATATAAGCAATCAATTAATTATTCAATTATAAACTATCTCTTAACCTTTTAAAGTTACACTAATCATATAAAACTGTGCCAGTTACATTCTTTATTTAGTCCATAAGGACTTAAAGTATTATATTTCATAATCAACAAAGACTCCTTTTGTCTTAACACATTTTTTTGAAGAGTGACATTATTAAAATGTAATGGTACATGTTCTAAAATAGAAACTTTCATACATTCTAAACTACCATCATGTTCATTATTAAAATGTTCTGCAATGGGGCTGTTCATCTTTTTATTTCTCACATCTCTCACATGTTCCTTTATTCTTTGAGATAAATCTTGTATATTTCTACCTCTCTTATATGATATGTAGAACTGGTGATATCATATAAGAGAGGTAGAAATATACAAGATTTTCTGGTTCACAGTGTGTATAAGGAAAAGCAAAACCCTATATTAATTAATATTAATGAAGTAGGTACTTTTTCATGTAATAAATGTTCTATATGTCCCTTTATAAATAAGGAAATAAGAGAAATTAATGGAAAAAAAATTACAAACAGAGCAAAATACTCCTGTCTTAGTACAGGGGTTATTTATGTTATTTTCTGCTCATGCAAGAAATATTATATTGGTGAAACCAAACACACTTTATCTCAAAGAATAAAGGAACATGTGAGAGATGTGAGAAATAAAAAGATGAACAGCCCCATTGCAGAACATTTTAATAATGAACATGATGGTAGTTTAGAATGTATGAAAGTTTCTATTTTAGAACATGTACCATTACATTTTAATAATGTCACTCTTCAAAAAAATGTGTTAAGACAAAAGGAGTCTTTGTTGATTATGAAATATAATACTTTAAGTCCTTATGGACTAAATAAAGAATGTAACTGGCACAGTTTTATATGATTAGTGTAACTTTAAAAGGTTAAGAGATAGTTTATAATTGAATAATTAATTGATTGCTTATATGTATTAATTGGTCTTTTTACTATATATATTACTTCAAATGTGCTTTTTGTTTTTCTACTCTGTAAAGGCTGTTGGCCGAGGCGCTAAGAGAAGTACAATATATTTTTTTGTATTAAATATATGAAAGTTGAGCTGTTTCTCACTGGTATTCTTTTTTGTGGTCGTTGCTGCTATATTTATTTGAGTTTGTGGTGTTGTTGAGAAATAACATGTATTGTACTGTTAATATATGACAATGGCTAAATATATAGCCATTGGCATTAAACAACATTCACAAAATATGAAAAAGAACATTTAATATTATGCCCACACTAATGCGAAGTTAAAGGGCAGGGCATCGGTGCGCAAAGGGGATCACAATGAAAATAAAATTATATGGAATGTAACACTTTTCATGATTTCCCCATAATAGTCAGTGGCATACATGCTACACCACACCATGGCACAAGGGTTGCTAAGGGGCTGTGACAGTGTTCAGTGTGGTAACTAGCAATTAGTAGGCAATGCCATGCAAATGAGAGGAGTAATAATGAATTACAAATTCCCCGCCGGTATAAGGATGTACCTTACAGTGTAGCATTACAACACAGAGGTGTGCTTTGGAGATAAAGATGACATCAAGAGAGGGGTGTGCCACCTTTGCTGTAAGCACATTGGAGCATTGCTAAGCCGGTTTGCCTGTTGCTAAGCAAAGCTGCAGGATAGGGGTGTGTTGACGTAGCCATACCTTTGCTTAGCTGAGAGCACACAAGGTAACTGAATGTGCATGTGAGCGTGGATGAAAGGGCACTGTAAACCCAGTAAACAGCTGTGAGCAGCGTGCACCAGAGCGGAAACAGAAAGGATATGGGAAAAAGATAAGGAAATGTTGCAGCATGGAAATTAAAGTACAAATGAGTAAATAACACCTAGGAACCCACAGTAGGCCATTGACAACAGCTAACAAGGCTGCTAGCAGCTAACTGCAGAACAGGAAAGGGGAGGTGCCATACTGCAAAGAAAACAGTACTGTCACAACAGAACAAAGCAAAATTGCAGTAGAGCAGCTACATAACACAATTTGCAACACATTCCTGGGTAGGGAAAGTACAAAACAAGAAAGCCGGCAGCTGGATGCATGCCTGTCAATGGGAGGGGATTCGGGTTGAAAAGTGAATTAAAGGGCAACAGATAAATCATGGCAGGCAAGCATAATTCAACACCAAAGGCCCCACAATTGCAGTACTTGCTATAAAACCCATAAATAATATACCCTGCAGCTGAAATTGCACATACACACCCAATGACATCAGCAACATCCATAGCACAATAGTATAAAGTGTGAAAGCACCTCACACACACTTGTGTATTCCCATACAATCTGCACCATCAGTGTATACAGACGGGGAACTTTTAATATGTACATGTTAGGGGCTGCCATAGCTTTGATTCACCAGCATGTGTTGGAGACTGAAGGTGGTGTAGAGGATGATGCTGACAACCACCTCAGGCACCGGAGGAGGAGAAGAGTGTTCAGACCCAGGGTAACCTACCAGGGGCTAAATGATCTGGAGATAGTAGAGCATTACAGGGTGGACAGGGACACCATACCATGCATCAGAGCTAGAAATAGAGGGGAACCCATCCCAGTGGACACAAAGGTATATGTAAGCTTGAGAATACTAGCCACAGGTACCTTTCAAAGGCCAACTGGGGATATCCTGGGGATCTCACAGGCATCAGCATCCAGGGTACTCCACCAGTTCCTGGATGCCATGTTACCACATGCCAATGAGCGCATATATTTCCCCTGAATGCAGGAGGAGTTGGCCAGCAATATGCATCTCTTTCACCATATGGCAGAATACCCAGAGGTACTGGGTGCAATAGACTGCACGCACATACACATCAGGTCACCACGCAGTGAGTAGGGTAGGCGATACATAAACCGCAAGGGATACCCCTCCATCAACTGCCAAGTCGTGTGCAATGCCCAGGACATTATCATGGATGTGTGTGCTGGCAGCCCTGGAAGCTATCACGACTCCCACATCTGGCATGCCTCACAGCTGTATCAGTTATTTGCCAGGGGGGCCATCCCGAATGGCCACCTGGTGGGGGATGCTGGCTATGCACTGGAACCATGGATGATGACTCCCATCAGAAATGCACATACACCCATGCAAGAACGCCATAATGAGGCACACGCACAAACCAGAATCATCATAGAGCATGTGTTTGGGATGCTGACATCACAGTTCCATTGCTTGGACATATCTGATGGAGCCTTGCAGTACTCTCCAGGCATGTGTGCCCACATCTTCATAGTATGTGCCATGCTACACAATATGATCCTGCGGAAACAGCTGCAGCAGGAACAGAATGGTGAAGGCCCTCACAGCCCACCACCATTGCCAAGGACCCCACAGGCACAGAGGTACTCAGACCATGAACACCCTGAACCAGCCCCAGTAGGCAGATGGAGACATGCCCAGTATGCCCATGCCTTGGCAAAGAGGGAACGTATAGCACACACACTGACAGTGTAGGCACCTACGCACTGACACCCTTCTCCACCTGCACACACAGTAAACATGGATGGCACACACACAAGACCACCTGTAAATTGTCATGTATAGGCGGTCTACTGTGTGCATCCTACATAGTCAGCCCTCAACTACTGCACACACAACCGCTGTTGGCACAAGGTAAGTCAACACCTGAACAGTAAATTAAGCTATCAGCATGTGCTGATACTGTATGTATAGGTTCATAGGTACATAGGTAGGTACTTGGCTAACTGCCCGAGGCTATTCATAAGCCTAGCCAATATGTGTCAGCTGTTGCCACCCCATTGATTAACTAACTGTCCCTCTGTGGAGCAGAGCCAATTACGGGATCCCTGGGATGTATCCACTGTTCCCATCCACTCTGCAAGATTTCCCTGGAGTGTTAGTGAGGGGCTCCATATAATGTAATCAGGGATGTAGTTTCAAAGCATGGGGAGTACCATCTGTCACTCCAGCATCTCCCATTTTTGGTTGTGGCAAAGTGTAGCTCATTACAGTGTGTGGCTCACTGTGAAATGAATTCCGTAGGTGGAGCATATCCATTAAGCCTGACTTGGACATGGCTTTGTTGGCCAGCAAAGATCATCTCCGAGTAAATGAGATGCCACTGAGTAATGCAAGAGTTCATTCAGTCTGGCAGCATAGGACACATGTCTGAGGCCAGTAATCCTATTGGCGAGGTATGTTTGTGGACCCTCCAGCTGTTGGATCTGTCTTCTGAGGTACATCCCAAATGGGTTATCATACTCGATGATGAGATTGATGAGCACAAGAAGCTGTAGTAATTGGTTGTTTGGGACCATTCCTAGCTCTTTTGTAGTTCACTGCTTAAAATCCGCCTCTGGGCATTTTTTTCTGGCTATACTGCTCAGACAAGCTCCACGTGGGTTTACAGAGTGGTCCTAGCAGCAAGGAACTCGAAAAAGCAACTACCTTCTGGATTTAAGTATATTTGCTTTTTTTCACTGGAAATAGCTTCTGTTGCTTACTTTAAACTAGCCTGAACTGTTTTTTTTCTGATTACTGCATTTATTTTTAAATCTGCACTTAAAGTTACATTTAGTCGAATTTAATCAAAAGTTTGCTTGTTTGTTTGTTTAATTTAACTGTGGAGGCTGCCCACTAAAGTGTGCTAGCCTGTGTAACTAAGTTATCACTGTCTCTGCATTTTCTGTGTATTTCTACAAAAAAAACAAAAAATAATCCTTGTTTTCCCGCCTTTCTCGACTAGTTTAGACCAGTATACAGGCATTGCTGTATTCTGGGCTGTGGTGTAGTTCCTGTGTTGTCCATTACCTTACTTGGATAGAAGGAAGTTTCTTTGCTCACTAGTGGGAGTGGGGAGCCTTGAGCAGCCTACCTGTCCTTGGGGGAAGTGACCTCAGCACAAGAAGCTGTAGTAATTGGTTGTTTGGGACCATTCCTAGCTCTTTTGTAGTTCACTGCTTAAAATCCGCCGTTGCACGGCTTTATGCTGGTCGCATGCATAGAGCAGCCGTTAAACAAGGTTAAACTTTTTCTGGCTCCGCCAAGTCTGCTCTTCAATTTTTCCCTTAGAACTGTTCTACTTGCAATCTAAAGAGCCTATACTCTATCTGAAAGCTCAGCACTTCCTCCTAAAGCATTTTTTTTACAGGTAAAGCACTCTTAAACAAAAGAAAGTACTTCATTCACCTAAATTCTGTTGAGTACACATCTCCCTATAGGTCCTTTCTGACTCAGTTACACAGCAATCTTTTTCACTATTTCTAGCATGTCAAGGGTCAGTTGCTGGCCCTCTCCTGTTCAGCTAGTGAATCTGGGAATCTTGAGGCAATGTTACAATTGCCTCATGTACACAGACAACCCTCTCCTCCTCCCAACAAATACAAATATATGCGAGAGATGCAACTATATAGCCAAACTGGAGGCTGAGCTCTCTCAATTCAGTACTGGCAAGACCAGTCAGGAGGAGAAGGTAACCACGCACACCACAAACCCAGTCTCACATAGAACTATCACAACAGCAAACCAAACACATAAACACACAAAAACATACTCGGAGGCACTGATTAAAAATCTACCAAAACAACAGAGGCCTCCAAAGCAGACACCCAAGCAACCACCACCTCAAGACATAGCACATGCAACACATAGTTCACAAAGTCAGTGTGCTAAACAGTCACAGCCCTTAAGGCCAAACAACATGCCATACACACTTGTAATAGGTGACTCCATGAACAAGGAAAAGGTCACAGTAAGCTGCCTGTCGGGAGCTAGAATCCGCCACATAACACAAGCACTCAGGTCACTCCACAGCAAGTACAAATATGACTCAGTCATTGTACATGCCGGTGTGAACGACCTGAGACGTACCTCCCTGGACTACATGAAAAGAGACATAGAGGAGCTCTCTGATTATGTAGCCCAGGCCGGTATGACCCTGACCCTGAGCAGCATCTTACCCTCACCAAGAATGATGCCACAGTACAAAGACAAAATGATCAGTTTTAACAATTGGCTTAATTACTGGTGTCATTCTAAGGGGATCCAATGTCTGTCTGCTTGGGATGACATGCTTGACAAGCCACGCTGCTTTGCAAGGGATGGCTTGCACCTGTTACCCTGGGCTTCCGGATATTGGCCAAGGCTCTTGCCACCCCCATAGTGCCTTTTTAGGCAAGGCTCAAATGACAAACCTACCTCCCTAGAAAACACAAGTGGAAAAAAACTAAGGGTAATGCTGCTCAATGCCAGAAGTCTAAACCTCAAGATGCACACCCTCAAAGCCCTCCTCAGTATGGAGAACATCGATGTCTGTGCAGTGACTGAAACCTGGTTCAAGGCTCCTGAGAGTACCCCAGCACTATCAGGTTTTACCTCATATCATGCTTTCCGCCCCAAAACTTGGACCGAACCACAAAAGGAGGGGAGTATCCATTTTCATCAAAGATACCCACACCTCCAGGTTAGTGGCAACGCATCTAAGCATCGGAGACTATCCAGGTGCAACTAACCATAGGCAAAACTGCCTTACAGTTTGTAGCATGCTACAGACCACCCTTTCAAACTCAGGAACCCCACACAGCCTTCCTGAAGACACTGGAGAGTATGAATGTCTCTCCAAATACCATCATTTTGGGAGACTTCAACTACCCAAACATAGACTGGGAACATTACTCAAGCCCCAACACCCTAGCCCAAAGGTTCCTAGAATTCATAAACTCAAATGCAATGGAACAACTAGTCACCATTCCCACAAGAGGAGACAATATACTATACCTGATCATCACAAACATGGGGACAAAATGCTCCACACCGGAAGTATATCCCTCTTTGGTAAGATCAGACCATAAATTAATCTCACTGGAAATCCACATCCCCCACCCCCTGCAAAAAAGACCACAGTGAAGAACTTCTCAAAAGCAAACTTCACACTTCTCAAGACTGAAGTGGTATCCTTCAAGGCCCCTGGGCCAGTGGAAACCACAACCCACACTGCTGAATCCTTTGCAAATGCCTTCTATGGGCACCTTCAAGAATGCATGGATCATGCAATCCCAAATAAAACCAAGACCTATTCCCCCAAAGGCAGGCACCCGGTCTGGTGGACCCCAGCCATAAACAAACTTTACAACAGGAGGAGGAAGCTACTACATGACAGAGCAAAATCCCTAAAAGGAAGGCGCCTCTGATCAGTACTAGCAAAAAACTACGATCACTCATAAAATCATCCAAGGCCAACTTTGAGAGAAAAATCGCAAAAGACACAAAAGACAATCACAAGGCCTTCTTTAGCTATGTTAGAAACCTGGGTTGAAACTCCCAGATATGCTCAGAGTTAGTCCAAAATGACACAAAATACACTGAACCCACTGACATTGCCAACATTCTGGCAGACAGGTTCAGTGCAAATTTCCTCCCCTCTCCCCAAAAGGAGAAATAACTATCCCAGCAGAGTGTAGCCTCCCTAACATCTCAGATGCCCAGGTGAGAGCCGCCCTCTCTAAAGCTAAAAACAGCATCAATGGGACCAGATGGTGTCCCGGCTGTGTGCTACATGAACTCCAAGAGGAACTAAACCCACACATAAGGCTGCTGTTTAATCTTAGCCTTACTACAGGATATGTACCCAAAGAGTGGCGTACGGTAACAGTGGTCCCACTTCACAAAGGTGGTGCTTCTACGGACCCTGGAAATTACCGCCCCATAAGCTTGATGAGCCTGGTCTGCAAAGCTATGGAGAGGATCATTATGGAACTCATAAACAAAGACATTGGGGACCTACAGACATTGGATCCTACTCAATTTGGCGTTGTCAAGGGCAGATCCTGCCTTTTGAACTTGGTCGACTTTTTTGAAACAGTCACTAAGGCCATTGATGAGGGTAAGGCAGTTCACACAGCCTACCTTGACCTTGCAAAAGCCTTTGACACAATACCCCACTCGGGCATCATAGACAAACTCACCAGCTTAAATGTAAACCCATATATCACAAGATGGGTTGCAAACTGGCTCAAGGACAGAACCCACAGGGTCAGAGTTGCTGGTGCTATGTCAGACTCTAAGCCGGTCACAAGCGGTGTCCCACAGGGCTCAGTCCTGGGACCCCTCTTGTTCGGCATTTATTTTCCGAGGTACAGGCAAACATAGGAGGATTGTGGCTGACAAAGTTCGCAGATGACTGCAAACTGGGCACCATAATTGATACTCCAGCAGACACAAACATCCTTCAGAGAGGCCTCATAGAAACGGATAATTGGTGCCAGAGCCATGGCCTTAAGCTGAACACCAAAAAATGTATAGTCATACCCTTTGGGAAAAACAAGGTACCAACAAATTACCACATAGGTAATCCATTAACGGAAGAGGTAATCAGGGACCTAGGGACCCAGGTTGACAGTAACCTCTCATTTGACACTCACATTGCCAAAGTGGTTAGGAAGACCTTCTATATTACCCACCTTATCATGAAGGGTTTTACATCTAGATCAAGAGAGGTCATTGTGCCCCTGTACTCTTCTCTTATCAGGCCAATGATTGAGTACAATGCCCCATTTGGGATGTATCTCACCCGACACCTGCAGCAGTTGGAAAGACCCCAAATTTTCCTCACCAAGAGGATAAAGGGTCCTAAACATATGTCCTATGCTGCCCGACTGAAAAAACTCCAGCCCTATTCAGTCGCATACCGCCTACTCAGAGGTGATCTGTGCCTGACGTACAAGGCCATGTCCAATCCTGAATTAATGAACATGCTCCACCTCAGAAAATCCAAATCCATCAGAGCCACGAGAACAAGTGACTTAAACCTCAACACAGAAATAAATAGGATGTGCTGGAGGGACAGATTCATAACCCAGAGGCTCCCTACACTCTGGAACAGAATCCCAGTTCATGTTAGGCAGAGCCCCTCACTGACTCTATTCAAGAGAAATCTCGACGAGTGGATGGGAGATCGTAGGTTTTCCCCGGGGGTCATCTCTGTGTCACTACTAGACAGAGGCATAGTAAACTAAACCCTAAAAGGGCGTAGTATTCTCATCCTAAGGGGTGGTGTAAGCCACATACACTCTGGCTAGGCTTATAAATGCCTTAGGGCAGATAGCCTAGTACGAACCTATGAACCTATGAACCTATGAGTAATGAGTAAAGGGGCACAATAACCTCAGTATGTCTAGATGCGCACCCTTAAGTAATCAGATGGTCTACATAGAAGGATGTCCTAATTACTTTGGAGATTTGATTGTCAAAGGAGAGATCACTATCTAATGTAGTCCCCACATACCCATTACCTCGTCTGTATTAAAGTGGCTGCCACTCATGTGTTAATGTGTGGGTGTTTAGTTTTCCCAACATGGAATGACCATGCAGTTTGTGGCCTTTAGCTGGAGGCCATGACTTTGTTACCCTGTGTTGGTCTATGTGAGGCACCTTGAAGGACGTCTGTGACAACTGGACTGTCAATTATGGCTCCCAGTTTGCAGTAATCACCAAACACCTGTGTTTGCCTGTACCTCTGGGAAGTATATTGCAAACAGTAGGGGTCCCAGGACTAAGTCCTGTGGGACACCAGTTGTGAGTGGTTAAGAGTTGGACCTGGAGGCTGCTAGGCTTACCATGTGGGTTCTGTGTGTACGCCTGTTGGCAACCCAATCTGTGTTGTATTGGTGTATGTATTGGCTGGTGAGTTTATAAATAATACCTGAGTGGGGAATGGCGTCAAAATCTTTGGCGAGATCCAGGTAGTATGTGTGAACTACCACACCCCTCATCTAAAGTCTAGGTGACTGTAAGATGTCAAACAGGTTCAGTAGGCATGATCTGCACTCAGCCAAGCTGACCTGGGTTGGGTTGAGTGTTTGGAGGTTCCCGATGTCTCTGTTAATGAGTTCCATGATAATGTGCTCCATAGCCTTGCAGACCAGGCTAGTCAGGCTTATAGGGCAATAGTTCCTGGGGTCTATTGTAGCACCACCTTTGTGGAGTGGGATAACTGCTGCTGTGCCCAGTCCCATTGAGGCTGTGTTTGTGGCTTTGGATAGGGCTGTTTTAACCTGCATGTCGGTGATTGCCGGGGGCGTACATTCTTCTGGTATGGTTATGGGCCGTTTAGGGGTTGAGAGGGGTGTGAAGTTTGCACTGAACCTGTCTGCCAAAATGTTGGCAATATCAGTTGGTTCAGTGTATTTTGTGCTAGTCTGCACCAACTTAGAGCAGATCTGAGAGCTCCCACTTAGGTTCTTGACATAGCTAAAGAACACTTTGTGGTTATCTGTAGGGTCCTTGGGAAATTGTCTTTTGAAGCTAGCCTTGGATGATTTTATGAGAAATCATAATTTCTTGCTGATACTGATCAGGGATGTCTGTCCTTCTAGGAATTTTGCTGTTATCTGTACTAGTTTCCTCCTTCTATTGTAGAGCCTGTTTATGGCAGGGGTCCACCAGACCAGTTTCCTTTTCTTGGTGGAGTGAGTCTAGGTTTGACTTGGGATAGCACGATCCATGCATTCCTGCAGGTGATCATAGAGTGCCTTTGTATAGGTTTCAGCATTTTGGACAGCATTGTCCATTGGCGTCGGGGCTGTGAACCTTTCCACCTCGGGCTTAAGGAACGTGAAGTCTGCTTTGGAAAATAATTTCACGGTGGATTCCTTGTTTGGGGTTGTGGGCGGGATGTGAATATCCAGAGTGATTAGTCTATGGTCTGATCTAACCAACTAGGGGTTGAGGTCGGGTGTGGAACATTAGTCGCCCATGTTGGTGATGACCAGGTCCAATATGTTGTTCCCTCTGGTGGGGGTGTAGACCAGTTGTTCTAGGGCATTTGAGTTTAGAAATTCTAGGAAGCACTGGGCAAGGGAGTTAGTACTTGAGTAGTTCTCCCAGTTAATGTTTGGGTAGTTGAAATCACCCAGTATTAGGGTGTTTGGTAGGATCTGCATATTTCCCAGTGTCTCCAGAAATGCGGAATGTGGGTCCTGGGTCATGGTGGGTGATCTGTAACAAGCTACAATTTGGATTGCAGTTTTGCCCATTGTCAGTTACACTTGGATGATCTCTGATGCATCGTGCTGTGCCACTAACCTGGAGGTGTGAGTATCCTTGATGAATATGGATACACTTCCACCTTTTGTATTCCGGTCCAGGTTCTGTGGCCGAAAGGTGTGGTATGAGTTATAGCCTGGTAGTGCTGGGGTGCTCTCTCAAGCCTTAAACCAGGTTTCTGTTACTGCACAGATATCGATGTTCTCCATACTGAGGTGTGCCTCAAGTGTGTGCATTTTGAAGTTTAGACTTCTGGCGTTGAGTAGCAATACCCTCAGTTTCTGGTTACATGTGCTATTTATGGTGGTGGGTTTGTCGTATGAGCCTTGCCTAAAAGTCCACCTTGCCTAATATCCACGTCTCTACTATTGTTTGCTATCAATGACAGCTGTGCATGTGTACATGTTCTGCAAATGTGTACAGACCCTTGTTACAGGGCTGTGCCAGATGGCTATGTGCACACCTACATAGAGTGAATATTGACAGTAGAGACACACTGGTTGAACATTTAGATTTGTGTAGCCTAACCTCTCATTGCCAGACTAACAGCTACTTGGAAATATGTTGACAGTACTGGTAATGAAACAGGGTGCCTATAATCTTTAACTCCACTGTGACATCTGCAGTAGGAGTGTAAGATGTAGGAGACTGCTGCCCATGTGTAATAGCTGCTTCATAGGTGATGGCGTACACTATCTGATTATATCCTGATCATGTCGCTAGTGGCAGCAGAGTCTATTGATATTTGACTCTGTGTGGGGAGTGGGTGTCTGTGCCCAACAGAGCTCATGGTTCTGCTGGGTATGTGAGTATATACCCAGACAAGGATACAGCCCTGTTCACACTTGCATCATCTGTAATCAACTATCAGGATGTGATGTGGCCCTCAGAGGGGGATTGCTACTAAAGGTAGCTACCATGTTCCTGTAATAGCTAGTTTTGCCACGTCCATAACACAAATATGTACATGTGAGCATCACTATCTAAAACATCTTCATAAGCAGTAAGTATACTAAATACAGTACATGGTACTTGTAGTACTGAATGCTCATACAGGCATGTCCACTTGTCAGCTATTGCTGTTTACTAATGTCATCTTTGTGTATGTGGCCATCCTGTGGGAATGCAATCTCTATGCCATGTACACTGCCAAACCCGCCTAACACCATACCCCACACATTGTCTGGGATGCAGCTACAGGGGTGAGCTCGGAGGCAGTCCATTCTACACCCATGACTGGACTAGACAGTCAAGAGGTGTAGGTTAACACATGCATCTCATCACCACAGCCAACACATACCCTTACCAGAACACAGTAAGGACACACACACATGCCAACAGATATCACACACATCCACAGAGGCCTCTAAGTATCTGGCCAAGCAAAAGGCCTCTCAAGTTGGAATAGACAGACAACAGAATACAAAGACTGTATAACATAGTTTGCATAATTGTGTCACACCTCAGAACACGTGGCCAGAAACATGGCCAACAGTAATCATTTGTGAATGCAAACCATAACACTATGTTACACACCAAGCTATATGAGGGCAAACATACTGTTAACTGCCTGAGTGCCATGATTAGCCACATACCCATACACTCAGACTACCTTTCTATATCTCTGGCATATTCCATGTTGCTGTGCAGGACCTGTGATGCAGTAGCCTGGACTGCATGGAAACACATGTAGGAACTTTCAGGTCTTGTAGCCCATGCAGGTATGTCCCAAGTCCTGGGTAGTATTCTGCCATTGGCCAGAATGATGCAGCAGTACAGGGACAAGGATTGTATTCTACAATCATGAAATGTACTGGTGTAATTCAAAGAGTATCCAGCATCTCTCTGCCTGGGATAACATGGTTGACAGACAATGATGCTTTGCCAGACAGGGCCTGCACCTGTCACCCCTGAGAATCTGTATACTGGCAACAGCCCATGCTTCCCCTATAGTGCCCTCATCATGCCAGGTTCAAGTGAAAGTCCACTGGTGCAACAGGGACAGCCAAGAAATAAACTATGAGTCTTGCTACTCTATGATACAAATCAGGTACTCAATATGGACTCACTTCGGCAATCTGAAACATGGAGAATATATGTGTGCAGTGATTGAGATATGGTTCAATGCTTTGAAGATCACCTCTGCATGACCATGTTATAACACATACCTCACCTCTTGGCCATCATCCTTTATTGGAACACATGGGCCACAGGTGTGTCCAACCTCCTGAAGGCTATGTATTCCCCCAAGCTAGTTGCACTTGCACAACGTAAGATGCATTATGCAGACCAACGACCTCTGTGCCCAAGTGTAATCCAAATTGCACCTTGTGACAGATCATCCACCATGCCTCAGAATTCCTAACTGTCACTGTGCTGTAATGGGGAATACCAGTTTTGAGACAGGAAACCATAATCATGGCCACTCAGCTATCCCATTATGAACTGTGAAGACTCATCATGTACCAACGCATGTGCTCAATGCATGTTGGATTTCATCAACACCAATGACCTGGATCACCATAGTCACACCAACAGGGCTAACAGTATGCCACACATGGTCAATCTTCAAAGCCAATGTTATGCTCCTTAAGAGCGGAGTGGTGACTGTCATGGCACCCATGCAGATGTACAATGCATGTGCAAATGCTGGGTCCTACACAAATGCACTTTAGGCACTCACATATGTGCAGTGATCGTGCCATTGAAACAGAAATAGGATTCAAACACAAACATGAAGGCAAACCATTGGCAGCCTGCCTTAAACTGTACCACAAAAGGTAGTAACTGTTGCAAGAGTCAACACACATGAGTGGAAGTTGATCCATGGTCAGCCTCAGTAAGATGTAGATACACCATATAATGCCATGCAAAGCTACTGTGAAACTAATCATCCACATATTATGAGGCCAAACACAGAGGATTCTATAGCTGTGTCATGAAATATAATGGCAACAACAAGACCTGCTGTGCTTCACAGCACTATGGCATGAAAAGTACTACACCTACAGAAATAGCACCTGTTCATCCAGAAAGGGTCTTGGATAACATAAACACACTGCCCCCCCCCAACAGGTAAACATTCATATATCCATGTACACTACAGAACCCCTGTAATAACAACTATGCAGGTACAAGCTGCACTCTCTAATGTCATACATACAGGCTTCATGGGACCTGTCCACATCCCAGGTTTTATTGTACACAAATGTCAAAACAATCTGCTCCCCACATAAACATCATGTACAATCATAGCTTCATGTCAGGCTGTGTACACACTGAATGATGGACAGCAACAGTCATCTGTTAATGCTGTCACTATCCGAGGGACACTGGTATGTGTACAGCTGACCTGGTTACAAACAGTGGTATCACTGCATTGCATAACACATAATGCAACTGTGTCAGTACATGGGTACTCTGCACAGTTGTTGTAGGGCTAGGTACGGTCCACCAGTCAAAGGTTATGTGGTATTGTACCATTACATGTCATACCACATGAATGGATGTGTGTTGGTGGTCTGAGGACATGGTGGTGTCTGAAGATTACATCCTAGAATGCAGCTTTTGCCACTGTGACCGGCATCTGGCTCATCTGTGATGACTTATGTTGGAGTACTGGTCTGTACATGTAAGTAGCTGTTATGAATGTGGGGACACCACCTGGAGTGGTCCATACCAGTGTTATGGCCCACATGTCTGGTTCTGAGTTATATGGTGGTAGTGCTATTGTGCACTACAGAGCCTTCAGCCAGGTGTTCCTCACTGCACAGATGTCAGTATTCCCCATTGTAGGTTCAACAGTGAGCAGCTGCGATTACGACAGCAACACATCTAGCACTGGTTAGCATAAGCATACAATGCAATTGTCTTCTAGGTGTCAGGGTGTTATCCTGTGTTTAGGACATTTGCCTTGGAATGGCACTATGTGGGCAAATACGACCTAGGTAGTATCACAACTCCCTTGAGTCATGGATGCATATGATCTGTGACAAAGGCTTGTCTTCTGTCAGTCATGTCATCTCAGAATGACAGACACTGGACAACCTCATAATTACAGCAGGGCATTGGCTCATCGTGTTGGTCAAGCAGTTGCCATTCCTAGCATGACATCACTGCAAGTGGTAGTATTGTGCTTGGTATAGACTGATACATCTAAGGTGACGGACAGCAGCAGATGTTGCGTAGATGACCAGTGTCAGATATATGCAGTACAGCATTCCTGTTAACAATGACATCTACTAACACCAGAGTCCATTACAACATATTCTGTACATCTAACTGTATGAGCATGGCCACTGTGGCCTAATGAGTTTAGAATCAGAGTGCATCCCAAACAGCCCTGTGCTACTAAGTGTATGAGCATGCCCAGTATAACCTTGTGTAGTTGGACTCATGTAGTGCATTCCAAACAACCATGTGCTACTAAGTGTGTGAGCATGCCCACTGACACCTTGTGTAAGTTATGTGCTTCTATGTGTATGCGCACAGCCATTGTAACCCTGTATAGTGATAATAGTCATCCATTCCACAGATGGGCATACTCCTGTTCAGGATGGACTCCTACGTTAAACACACAGGTTCACAGCTATGTACATCTTAACTGTCAGCATTCCTGTTGATGTCCGCAATCCTAGAAGGTCATGAGTACTGCCTTGGAATGTGTAATCTCTGTGGTGCGACCCATAACTGCGTAGTACTGTAATAATGATCTGTATATAGGCAGGTGTTCTGATCCTACCACAGGTGTGTGTGTGTGTGTGTGTGTGTGTGTGTGTGTGTGTGTGTGTGTGTGTGTGTCTGTTTGCCTGAGGGCAGAATAATGCTTTTTAGAGTACTCACACCCTGTGCAAATACACCTCTGGGATTGCTGTGACCCAGTAATCTCGGTAGCACGTTCTGTAACTGCATAATGCTGCAGTGTGATAAAGTAGTTAGGTCAGTGTTCTAATCCCAGACATGCCAACGGTGTGTGTGTGTGTGTGTGTGTGTGTGTGTGTGTGTGTGTGTGTGTGTGTGTGTGTGTGTGTGTGTGTGTGTCCATCTGCCTGAGGACAAAACAATCCTTTTTAGAGTAGTCACACTCCGTACAATTCCTATACTCAACTTTGGCAATGCTGATGATGTCACCCACCTAGGAATAAACCTCTGGGATTGCTGTGACCCAGTAATCTCGGTAGCACGTTTTGTAACTGTGTAATGCTATAGTGTGTTAAAGTAGTCAGGTAGGTGCTCTATACCAAGGCATAGCAGGTGTGTGTTTCTCAGTCATATCCTATGTGTTGGTGGCTGTGAGTGTCTAGCCACTGGATGTGTTGAGGAGTGTATTTTGTAGTTTGCCTATATAGTGGCCATATATGACACAATGAGGCAAGAGAATGGGTTGGCAAGACATACCCATACATTTGGCAATAAGGCTGGTGAGTAAAGTCAGCAACCATAATATTACCCAGAATACAGTCTGAGCCCATGTGTCGGACAGAAACACACTTGCCTTGGGAATGACACCAGTACATAATACAGGAGCTGCTGGTATTTATGTTTTCATTCTTTTCTAATGCTTTGGTGTCACGAGGTTTGTTCTTGGGATATATAAACTATGTCTATGTATGTGTGTATATATATATATATATATATATATATATATATATATATATATATATATATATATATATATGGACATTTACACACATACATCTACGCAATGGAATACATGTCCTATACTGCTGAATGACTGTGCTGGATGATATGTTTGTGATAACATCCTATGTCTGTATATCTGCTATGGCTTAGTGGTAAAGCACATTGGCTGTGGTGTGCAGGGTCTTGGTTTCGTGCCTTGCAGTGGCCAGTTATTTTGTTGCTGGGCAGAACAAGGACTTTTGGATAGTGAGTAAGTAAGGCACTTTTAAGCAGTTGTGATTGGGTGTGTGCGGATTTGTGCGATGGTAAGCAGTGGTTAGTTTAGGGGATGCTCAGTATGGGACATGTAATTGTGCATTAGCAGGCATTCCTATGCAAATGAGGTGAAGGATAGTGAATCCCAGTTTTTCCCAGGGTGTGAGGCAGGTCCCAAGAGTGTAAGAGTATAGATAGCCGGGTGCAAGACTTGGATATAGGTGACATCATGGGGGGGGTCAGGCATACTGTAAGTGGATTGGAGCCCTGTGGCTCGGGATTACTCCCAGCTTAGCATGGCTAAGCTAGGGGTGAGTCTAAACCTACCTAGGTCAATCAGAAGGGAAAACAGCAGTAGGAAAGTAATCAAGGAGAACTAGCTGAGCTGAGAGGTGAAATGTATCAGGATCAGCCAATTACAGAGGCAGCAGACCAGCCCAGCCCAGAACACTACTATAAACTAAGCAAACACCTTCCCCTCTGGTTTTTCCACACTCTACACTACCGGTGTATACAAGCGGGGAAATTTTAACAAACAAACCTACAAAATGAGAAGGGCTACAGCAGGCAACATAGAACAACATGTGCAAGAAGCTGAGGGTGGTGAGGATGTGAATGATGCCGAACAATCCACATTGAGGAGACAGAGAAGAGTGTACAGACTCAAGGTAACCTACCAGGGGCTACATGAGCTGGAGATAGTGGAGCACTATAGGGTGGACAGAGACCTCCTACAGCAAATTGTTGAGCTGTGCTGGTCATACCTGACACATCAAACTGTCCGAGGGGAACCCATCCCAGTGGATACCAAGGTATGTGTAGGCCTAGGTATACTAGCCACAGGTACCTCCCAAAACACAACTGGGGATATCATGGGGATCTCACAGGCATCAGCATCCAGAGTATGCCACCAGTTCCTGGATGCCATGCCAGTGAGCGCGTTTATTTCCTCAACACACGTGAGGTGTTGACCAGCAATATGCATCTCTTCCACCAAATAGCAGACTACCCTGGGGTAGCGGATGCTATAGATTGCATGCACATATGCATCAAAGCACCATTTGGTGAGCAGGGTAGGGCCTACATCAACTGTAGGGGCATCCCCTCCATCAACTGCCAGGTTATATGTGATGCCCAGGGCATTATAATAAATGTGTGTGTTGACTGCCCTGGAAGCTATGATGATTCAGAAATATGGCATCTGACGCAGCTGTACCACAGATTTGCCGATATGGACATCCCCGACAGTCACTTAGTGGGGGATGCTGGGTACCCACTGGAGCCGTGGCTGATGGCACCCATCAGAAATGCACACACGCCTGATTAACAATGCCATAATGAGGCAGATGCACAGGCCAGACATATAATAGAGTGTGTGTTTGGGATGCACAGGACACGGTTCCGGTGTCTGGACACATCCAGTGGAGCCTTGCAGTATTCACCAGCTATATGCACCCAAATTGTTATGGTATGTGCTATGCTACACAATATGATCCTGCGGAAACAGCTGCAGCAGGAATGGCATGGGGCAGGGCCACACAGCCCCCCACCAATGCCAAGGCCTGTACAGGCACAGAGTGACTCAGAGGGGTACAACCTGAGCCTGACCCAGTAGGCAGAAGGAGGCATGCCCAGTATGACCTGGCCTTGGCAAAGAGGCAACGCATAGCATATGCACTGACACAGTAGGGACCCAGGGAATGACACCCTCTCTGACGTGCACAGACAGTAAAAGGGATGCCACACATGACACTACCTGTTCTCACCCATGTATAGGGAGTGTACTATGTGCATCCGACATAGGCAGCCCTCCAGCACCATCCTCAATTCTGGCACACCCTCAAGATAAGTCAATCAACCTACCAATTGCCAAATGGAGTAGAATGTGTTGTTACCTGTAGCTATGTTATGGATGTGAGCATGCAAGGGAATTGGGTGGCCGAATGTTAAGGCAGCAGACAGTAGACACCCATAGTGGCAACATGACATCTGTAACACATATTGGAGTCACCATAGTAGCCAGTACTACACAGGGTGACAAAAACCCAGTACAGGTAATGGGCTGAGTGACATGTGTGTCCATAAGACCCACACAAGTCTCAGCCAGCAGGCCAGGTGTAGATAGACACAAACAAATGCTATACTATGGCCTCTGACTGTGCCCTATGGGTAACCCCTCCACCAGACCCATACAGACAGACTACAGCAGGGCTGGCAGTTGGATGTAAGTTGTGAAGGCTAGGAAGTCAGAAACTAATATGTTGGTAATTAAAGCTAAGATCTGTAGTACACTGGTATGCCTCAAGTCAGCTCAACAGGTAAGACTACACACTGAAATGGAGTACCTGACATACCAGTACAGTCCTAGCAAATGTGTACAGGTGTCAGGTGTGCCCAACCATCCAACGTACACTTATAGCAACAGTCAGGTGTGCCCCCCCACTCCTGTGTAGGAATGTAGATACAGTCAGGTGCCCCCCGCTATGCAGACATGTAGCAACAGTCAATTCCAAATGACCAATGGATACCCAGCAGACACAGCATGCTACCTGTCGGTGTACAACACAAAGGTCAGCACCGCAGTACAAACTACCCGGACTTGTTCCACACATGCGATACAGATGGCCATACTGGGCATGCTCACACACTTGAAGGTATGAAGGCAATATCAGTCAGCAACATACTAAAAGGTCATACTGGCATGCTCACACACTTAAACACATGAAGGCCATGTCTGCAAACACCAGTGGTCGAGACGTATCTGGCAGTCGCAATTCTTAGTGCAGACACATGTCAGTATGCACCACTCCTGCCTTGCACACACAGTGGATAGGAATACAGGCATAGTTGTAAGGACAACACACTATAATAAGCCAAAGGTAGACGGACATAGATGTGTGGAAGAGGGTGACCGTGACAAGGAGCCATCTGATCCTGTCTCACCCAGCACACAGCCAAAGGGCCCCAAACACATGAGGTGCAGATGTCATTCACTGCAGATACTAGCCACCAGTATCTGTCAGCATGACAGACTATGTGGTGCACATGCCAGCTGTGCAACATGACTGTATAAGGAAGTAGTCATCTAGTAGCTGTATACACATACCTGTGACATATGACCCCATGTGTGCCCGCATGTGGCATGTAAACCCCTACATGAATGGGTTATGGCCCATGCACGCACTGCCTTCTCCTTAGCAGTATTATGACAAGCCTGCTGAGGTCATCCAATGTGGAATACACCTTTGGGAGAGCTGTAGCTCAGTAATCTCCATGGCATGTCCCATAACTGCATACTGTTGTAGTGATAAACTAGTTAGGTAGTAGTTCTAACCCCAGGCTTGCCAATTGTGTGTGTGTGATTGTGTGCGTGTCTGTCTGTCTCAGACTGTATAGAGAGAAATGCTTTTTAGGCTACTCACAGTCCGTACAATTCATATACTCAACTATGGCAAGGCTGCTGATGTCACTCACCTAGAAATACACCTCTGGGAAAGTCGTAGCCCAGTAGTCTCTGTAGTGGGTTCTGAGTGGGTTCTGTAACTGCATATTGCTGTAGTGTGATAAAGTAGTTAGGTCAGTGTTCTAATCCCAGACTTGCCAACTGTGTGTGTGTGTGTGTGTGTGTGTGTGTGTGTGTGTGTGTGTGTGTGTCCGTCTGCCTGAGGACAGACCAATGCTTTTAGAGTACTCACACTCCGTACAATTCATATACTCAACCTTGGCAGTCCTGCTGATGTCACCCACCTAGAAATACACCTCTCGGACTGCTGTAACCCAGTAATCTCGGTAGCACATTCTGTAACTGCATAATGCTGTGGTGTGTTAAAGTAGTTAGGTAGGTGTTCTATTCCAAGGCATAGCAGGTGTGTGTGTCTCATATCCTGTGCATTGGTGGCTATGAGTGTCTAGCCACTGGATGTGTTGGAGAGCATGTTATGTAGTTTTCCTATATAGTGGCCATATATGTCACAATCAGCCAAGTGACTGGGTTGGCGAGACATACCCATACATTTGGCAATAGGCCTGGTGAGTAACATCAGCAACCCTATTATTACCCAGACTACAGTCTGAACCCATGTGTCGGACAGAAACACACTTGCCTTGGGATTAACACCAGTGCATAATACAGGAGCTGCAGGTGTTTTCCTTTTCATTCTTTTCTAATGCTTTGGTGTCACGAGGTTTGTTCTTGGGATATATAATCTATATCTGTCTATGTATGTATGTATATATATATATATATATATATATATATATATATATATTATATATAATTTATACTATGTATGTGTGTATGTATATATATATATATATTTGGACATTAACACACATAATTCTACGTAATTGAATACATGTGCTATACTGTTCAATGGGTACATTTCCGTTATCAGGGTAACACTATTAATGCAATCATTCAGGTGTAATGCAGCTCATTAACATGCCTGTTGAGCACATGTCGGTATAAAATGCTTGTGTTAATAATTAAATGTTTAACCAAGTAACTAGTCTAATTTTAGACACATCTGCCTGACAGACGTGTTAAGGTACTGCATTACAGCGGAGCGATCGCTTTAAAGTGTTGCCCAGGTAAGTCACACAGACAGGAAATCAGTAATAAGGAAATACTCGCAAATAACATGACATTCCTTTCTTCTGTTAATTAGGCATGACATGGTGATATGTACACTGCATGAAATGCCTAACATGAAGTAACTGCCTGTGCTGACATTTTACAAAGACGTAGTCATGCTGACCATTTATAATCACACAGTTTTCAGTCCTCTGTGAGGCCTGTGAAATTATGATTAAAAGACAGTAAAATTGCTATGTATATGTTTGCCTTGAAGGGCTTACAAGACACAAGTTGTTAGGATTAGGCTTCAACTTGGATTAATTATGTAAAAGCCTTGTACAAGAGCAACAGATGTATACATCGTAAACACGGTTATTTCCGGACTCAGTGATGCCTTCCTAAATCCATGCCTGACACTCTTAAAAAACAAACGATCACTGTTTACTGATTGTAATCACATCCTCGTGGCTTAAAAAAAGCTGAGTTAGTATAATTAGAGATACTGAGGATGGGTATTTGACAATGAAAACTTTTCTACAATGCCTGCTTTCCCTATAATAGAGAGACTGCTGTAATAGTAGGCCTTTGTCTTTGTTTTTGCACTATTCTGCTTTCGGGCAAACACTTTAATGCGGGTGCTCAGCTCTGACTCCAACCTTAAGCCATGTTGTTTGGATGTTAATGTTAACAGATGTGTGTAAATCATTTAAATGGATAAAATGTAAAAACAAAATGAGAACAACAGTAAGTTCTACATTTTACACACACGTTAAGACTAACACAAATACATGGTTTGCCACTGGATTCGGAGGTCATCAACCGCATTAACAGTGTTGCCCCGTTAACAGAAAACTACCCCCATGCAAACGCACTTAAACATGCTTACTGGTGCTTAGATATGTTTACTACTGCATATTTGTGCTTACACCTGCTTAATAGTAACTTATTCATTATGTCACTAACACTGAGATTGAATGACATTAATTAAACATTTCATGCAGTACTCCAGTTCACATGTACATGTTCTTATGTAGGTTGTACAGCAATATGATGTATAAATATGTTTATATACACATTCCACATGGAAAATGATATATGCTAGTGTGGGACTCGGACCGTGAATGCCTGTTCGTTAGGCGAATACTCTGACAAATACACTATTGCTGTGCTGCTTCAGTTGCATATATACCCATACCCATGTCTCCTAGTTCACCAAACACCCACCCAACACTTCACTAACACTGCAGTCATCCATTCTCCAGTTGGATTTGCGATGTATCCACACCAGTACACATTGGCCGCTCCCTACCCCTGTAGAACCTTCCCATCAGTTGACTCACTACACGTATCCTCAGGAATCCCTAACATTTAGTCCACAAACATTGGTGACATGAGTGACCGACAGGACACTAATCACAAGTTTTGCATTATCCCACATGGGACACACTTGTCTTTATGTCAGGATTAGACTATTACTTCCTTATATACTTACTCCCGTTAACATGACACTACGATGAATTAATTAGTCTAACTATATGGTAACGTACAAGTTACACATGAGAACTAATTATGTATGTGTTAGGCGTGATTCCTTTACAAACAGACCGGTTTAGTATTTGGCGTTGCCATTGCAGGCAGTTCACAGGGGTAATTCCCTGTGTGAGACAGTCCTCACATTTGATTTATTCAGCACAGCACTGACTTTGGACATTGTACACACTTCTGCATTTTAGTAATTTCGGCCCTTCCCTCTTATGCACTACCTATTATTCTATCTACTTTCGAGGTTTGTAAGGGCACATTCATGTGTTTATGTCTGCAAATGGAATGGATATGTTACAGGGAATGTACTTCTACATATAGATGTATGCATGTGTGTATGTATACATACTAATGCTTTGCTGGCCTCCACAAGGCGGTCGAATTAGAACCAGGCCATCCAACCATGACACGCCTGGATCCATAATCTCATACCCATGGTTCCTTGACCTCACCCAAGTTCGACATACATGCAGTCCATCCATTATCCAGTTGCTTTCACGGCCATGACACACCTCCACATATTGCCCTCCCCCCAGCGTTAGGGGCCCTACACATATGTTGTCCCAACACATGTATTATCATGCTCTCCCACCATTTAGTCCTTGAACATACCTGCCCTTGCTTGTGTAATGGATGGAGATCCAAATATGCTGTCAATTTTTGGTAGTCCCGCTGGGGACTACCCTCTGACTGTTTGTAAAGTAGACTTAGCAGATCAACAATGTTACTCCCACTGACAAAACCCTGTCTGTGGTGTGAGTAGTAGTGCTTTGCTCACTCCTGGCCAGCTTGATATGACATACGCTGACAGCACTATATAATACTATAATTGCTGTTGATTCCCTTCTCATTCCTTTTCTTTGCTTTATTGTTACGACTTTCATTCTTCATATATATATATATATATCTATGTGTGTGTGTGTGTGTGTGTGTGTGTGTGTGTATGTATATATATGTATATATGTGTGTGTGTGTGTGTGTGTGTGTATCTATATATGTATATATATATATATATATATATATATATATATATATATATATATATGTGTGTGTGTATATATATATATATATATATATATATATATATATATATATATATATATAAAACATCTGTACATACTTATATACATTTCCTATGCTGGGCACTGCACGCAAGCGCATTCATATTTTCTTACTGTTTGTTATATATGTTTACCGCTGCTTATTTGTGCTTACTTGTGCTTTATTTGTTATGACAGTACCACTTTGATTGAATGGATTTGGATAAAAGTCCCATGCGATACTCAAGTTCACTTTTACATGTTATTATGTCAGTTTTACAGCAGAACGACATTCATTCCATATAGAAAATGATATGTGCTATAGTTGAACTTGAACCGTGAATGCCTGTTCATTAGGCAGATGCTCTAATCATGACACTATTGGTGTGCTGCTTCATTTTGATGTATACCCATGGTTCATAGTTACCTGAACACATGCCTCAACACTTCACTAACACAGCAGACATCCATTCTCCAGTTGGAAAAACCACACCACTACACATGCACCACTCCCTACCTCTCTAGACCGTCCCGCATGTTGACTCACTCCAAGTATATTCAGACGTCCCAAGCTTATAGTCCTGGAACATACGTTCATATAATGGTCAGGGTGTTCAAATAGTCTTCCTGTTTTTGGCTTGTCCGACTGGGGACTGGGACTGCCCTGTACATGTTTGAAAGTCAGACTTAGCACGTGGACAAAGATAGTCCCATTGTTAGCATCCTACCTGTGGTTGGAGATGCAGGAGGTTTGCTCACCTGTGGCCAGCTTGATATGACAGCACTAAATAATACGGGGGTTCCACTGCTGTTTTCCTTCGCATTCATTATGAATGCTTTATTGTGACCATGTTCATTCTTCATGTATATGTATATATATATATATATCTGTCTGTACATACACATGCATATACACCTACATGCTTATTTACATTTCCCGTACTGTTGAATGACCGCCACTTACCGCCATGCATACCCACTTACATCTGCTTGAAAGTGCCTTAGTCACGCTATATCCGACATCCATTATTTTGGGCATCATATAAAATTAGCAGCCCTTGCATGGCTTGGACCCAGGAACAGAAACACCATAGTCACTGGTTTGACCACTAAACAATCCGTGATACATTCTGCATGGATGGTAGTTAGGATATATGACTTTATTACAGGCATTCCACACTACTGGCAACAAATGTGACAGTCGGTTGGTGTACATATGTATAGTACATGTTAATGTTCATATGTTTCTGAGAGACATATGTCTACATTTGCAAGTATACATATTTATGAATAGGACACATACTTGATAACTACTTATATGCATGTATGTGTGATGTGTAGCTATGCGAATATAAGTATGTACATTTATAGATATATGACTACATATCTGGAGTTATACATGGCCATGCATATGAACACCCGCATCTGGGAGGGACCTGTACCATTTATATACAGGGGTTGTGTGCATCATTACGACGTAGAACCTGGACAGGGTATACAATTTGTAAACGTGTACTATTTGGAAGATGGCTATGGGAAAGCTTCTTGGGAACATGTGAAAGGTATATATTCCTGATAATGCACATGGGGAGATGCGCATCATGGTCAGGTGTTTAATTCTGGGTCGTAGGTTCTGCAGGACCGGGTGGAGGCTGAGCAGGGTTGTGGACAATTACTGCTAATCCAACTTGTGTCCGGATGTCAACGGGGGTGGAAATCGTGTTGTGCAACGAAGTCTAATCTTAAGAACAGACACTTATCCCATGAGGGATGTCCAAAAATTTTGGATGCCGATGAACCCCATTCTTTTTGGTTATATGAAAATGAGGGAGGGTTATACATGCATGGGATATCTAGTTTGCAGGCCTGAGACTGCTTAGGGTGAGACTGCTTACTAGATGTGGGTTGGGGGAACTATGTGCAGATATGGCTGGTCCAAGCTAGCAGCCTGAGTATGGGTGGTTTTGGTGGACATTCAGCAAGGGGCGGGTGTGCTGTGGAGGGGATGATGGGTATTCAATTATGTATCCAGGTGTGTAGGGGTTGGATGGCTGAGTTCAGGCCAAACCATTATGTGGTGTGAGCCAGTACCTTTTCTGTATATGTGCATCATACATTTTAATGTTCATATGTTTGTGGGATTGTGTTCTGCAATATGACCTGACAGGGTGTATTGGGGATGTGAATGTATGTTCTTTAGTTTCCTTTTGGATTCTCCCACTGCTCCCTCGTACACCTCCATTTCACTTATTGTAGAGCTGACCGAGTCTCCCCTTGGTGGATTATTACATTACCCATCACCCCCCCCCAAATCCACATACACACCATCCATCCCTTCTCTGGTTCTTAGCCCATGGCACAGACATCAGTACACATTGCCTACTCTACATATCTCTGGTACCATTATGGTTTTGAGGCCAACCCTAGCATATCTGGTCTGAAAAACATGCTGTACTTCACTCACATAGGTACATGCAAATACTTATCTTTCATGACATGGTAGGTTGTCCCAGGTTATACCCATTCATTTTTGGGCCGTCCAGACAAGGACGACTTGGACTGGGAATGGGCAGATATTAAGCGAATGCTCTAACCATTGGGCTAGGCTTAGCAAAGGGCAGCGGCGCGCAAACACGCTGCATTTCACTTCCACTTGGTATAATAATCAACACTACAATGAAATACGGACACAGGGTTTTAAATGTAATAGTTCTAGGGATGGGGGCTCAACATTCAGTTACGTGCTTGTGTGTTTACTCCTGTCTCTCTTGTATGCAGTATCCACGGACACTGACAGGATTGATTACTATTAGAGGCAGGCTCTACTAGTCAGCAGTTTAGGTTGCGCAACTGTAGCGGGCATGTTCACGCCTCCATGCAGCCCTTAAACACACCCCCTGCACTCGCGCACGTTTCCTGTGCACGTGGATGGTGCGGCAGCGCACCTTCATTAATATGCATATGGTGCTGCTGTGCCATCTCTATGCCGTACACTCGGCACAAGGCTAACACCATCCTTGCGCCAAGCTTCATGAATCCCGGGGAATGTGTGGGGCATGATGTTAGGTGGGTTTGACAGTGTACATGGCATAGAGATTACATTCCCCCAGGATGACCACATACAAAAAGTTGACATTAGTTAACACCAGTAGCTGACTAGTAGACCTGCCTGTATGAGCATTCAGTACTACAAGTACCAAGTACTGTATTTAGTTTACGTATTGCTTATGAAGATGTTTTAGACAGTGATGCTCACATGTAAATATTTGTGTTATGGACGTGACAACACTTGCTGTTACAGAAACATTGTAGCTACCTTTAGCAGCAATCCTCCTCTGAGGAGCACATCACATCCTGTTAGTTGATTACAGATGATGCAAGTGTCTACAGGTCTGTTTCCTTCTCTGGGTATATACTCACATATCCACCAGCACCATGAGCTCTGTTGGGCACAGGCACCCACTCTCCAAACAGAGTCATGTATCAATAGACTCTGATGCTACTATCAACATGATCAGGATATAATCAGAAACTGTAAGCCATCACCTTTGAAGCAGCTATTACACATGGGCAGCAGTCTCCTACATCTTACACTCTTACTGCAGATGTTACACTGGAGTTATAAATGATAGGCAACCTGTTTCATTACCAGTACTGTGCACTACCTTACATACAGTATGTGCAAGCAGCTGTTAGCTTGGCAATGACAGGTTGGGCTACACAAACCTGGTAGTTCAACCAGTGTGTCTCTACTCTCAATATCCACTCTATGTAGGTGTGCACATAGCCATTTGGCCCAGCCCTGTAACAAGGGTCACTGCACATTTGCATAACATGTACACATGTACAGCTGTTATTGCTTGCAAATGATACTAGAGAGGTCCAGCGCTCTAACAAGGGTCACTACACATTTGCATAACATGTACACATGCATAGCTCTTATTGCTTGCAAATGATACTAGAGAGGTCCAGCCTTGTAACAAGGGTCACTACACATTTGCATAATATGTACACATGCGCAGCTCTTATTGCTTGCAAACGATACTAGAGTGGTCCAGCCCTGTAACAAGGGTCACTACACATTTGCATAACATGTACACATGCACAGCTGTTATTGCTTGCAAATGATACTAGAGAGGTGGATATTACATGTGTTATATACATGGATAGTTACCTGGCTCTTCCAATTATCTTTGCTATTATGCTGCTAAACTGTCAGATGAATACAAATGATATGTATCCTGTTATTGAGTATTGTAATTGCCAATAGACATAACTACTGTTTGCATAACATAACAGAACTGCTATGTAGAATAGAATACAGATCTGCCTAAAATACTGTACATTACACAGTTATTGGCACAATATCCCACAATGCACACCATATTTGCACGGTAAGCCCACCTTTAACATGTTCATCTTACTTATACACCCATACATATGTCAACTGTTACAATATATCGACATATACTATCCCCTGTTATAGCACATACTTGTTGGACTAATCCTGACACTGACAGTGGCTGGAAGTGAATTGGTGGGTTCCAAGCCCATATCATCCCTTGTGGTGTATGCGGAGTTTGCCTTTTGACCTACAGCAGTAAGCATATAGAATACTACAAGCATTACTACTGCTCAACAATACATCACTACAAGATAGCTATTTCCACTATGTGCATTGATTATACTGTAATTCTTACAGAACAGGTACTACATGCACAGACATACATGTTATACATACCTTCTTAGTAATTGGAGGTGTTATTGACTAGCATAATACTTGTTTTTGGTTCGTCTTTCAGTGTTTTGTACTGTCCTACAGGTAGATACAGATGGTTTGAATGTGTGACAAGGCAACCTTTTATAGTTACAGATCAGTAACATGTGCTATCCCGATAACCAATTGGTGTTCCTAAGTAGCTAATTACATGCACATCAGCTGCTCTGCTACTGCCTTACCCAATACCATGGCTACAGTGGAGTATAACTGAGTATTCCACTTGGGTGTTGTCCTTTTGCCTTACTTGTGAGGAAGACAGCCTGGAAGTGTTGTTTGAAATCTGTTGCAACAGCTGTATGGAGATGAACAGTAATATACTGTGTGTAATGCCTAGAGGATTTGGTCAAATGTGAGTACTGCTGTTATATTTCTGAACATTGCTACTTGTGCAGGGTTTGTCTGTACCTAATTCTTCTGCATATGTTTCAGTCTGGCCAGGTTGTTTGACCAGCTCAAGGCTGCATAGCTATGCATATAATGTTAGGGGGTTTACAGTGTGCTTACCAGACATATTTAGTTTGGTGTTACTGTGTATCATACAGTGCTTATAATCAGCACTCAGTAACATTTCCTGGTGTACGAACCTTTCAACCCTCTGAAACGGGATTAGTTCATACAAACCCTGTTACATCAGCAGCTGTTCCATTGTATAACAGCAACTATTTCACATAGGGTCATGTTAGTTTGTCTGTGTCCAGGTATGTTAAGGTTTCAGCAGATGTTGTACAGTAGTTGAATAATTGGTTATGGTATGACAGTATGTATTGATGTAATTATTTTGGTTGTGGGGTAGATGTTGGTGAGTGTACATAGCACATGCAGGTGTGTAGGAACCCCTTTTATACAATGTCTATTTGTGTGTGGGTGTTCTTTCCCTATGTGAACTCCTATCCCTTAGTGGACTAATACTATGGTAATTGCAGGCTGATTCATTAAGGCACTGTTAAATGCTTCCTGTATAGCATGCAGGTACTGTTAGTCCTTGAATCCTTTTGACAATACATCAGAATGTATTAAAGTTTTGCAAAATGAAAGCTGTCTGTGTATTTCTGTCATGGATATTTGCAGTCATTGCAGTTGTGTTGGTGACTGGGTCCATAGAACATATTTGTAATAGTGTATTGGCATTTACTCTTCATATGTTATGTTCATATTGTTTGGGGGGGGGGGGCAGAATGTGTGATTGCTATTGTCCATGTTATACTCAGATATGAGCAATTCTGATGCTGTCTACAGACATGTATGTATATATGTATATATATATATATATATATATATATATATATATATATATATATATGTATATAAATATAGATATGTATATAAATATAGATATATATATTATTGCATACATTTATCTGTACCTCCATAGATGTATAGATGTTTTTAACCTATCTATATAGCTACATATATATGTAGACCTGTATATATTGATATGTCTCTGTGTATCTCTCTCTCTCTCTCTCTCTCTATATATATATATATATATATATATATATATCTATATAGGAGCATACACCTTTAATTGGGTACATGGCGGGTTGTCCTATTTCAACACATTCCTCCCTTTTGTGTTTTAACCTGTCTGCATACACATCTGGAATAGGTACATTCCAGGTAGCTTAGTGTTAGGTTTCTCTGAGGATGGAGTACATGGTTGCAGGTTCTAATCCTGGAAGGTGTTATTATTTTACGTCTCAGAGTAGGCACTGGTAGGGAAAGTGCAAATAATGCACATTTATGCAGTTGTAAGTTTTGCCCATGGTCTGCGCGAAGTTAAACAAAGGATAAACCTGTGAAGTGCTTCTCTGTTTACCGTGTTTCAGCGCAGCTTACCATCGCGCAAACCCGTGGAAACCCGCTTACAACTGCTTAAGAGTGCTTTAATCCACCTGCATCCAACAGCCCTTATTCTGGCCCTCAGAATAACTTAATAGCCCTTGCAGATCTTGAACCCGGGACCATTAATACCACAGTCACTGACTTTACCACTAAGGCATCTGAGATATGCACAAATGTTATGGTGTTTAGAATATACATTTTACTACAGGCATTCCTCACTACTGAAAACAAACGTCACAGTCATTTGGTGTACATATGTCTGATACATGTTACTGTTCATATGTTTGTGAAATTAGGTGTTGCAATGTGACATGACAGGGTGTATTATGAATGAGGAAGGTTCTTGTTTTGTGTCCTTTTTATATTGTCCCCATACTCCATGTATACCCCTCCGGTTCACTTATTGAACATCCAACCCAGGCCCTCCTTGATGCTTGATTGCATTACCCATCATTCCTCCCCCATCCCAATCTTCACATACACAACAACCACCAGATGCAGACATCACTGACGTGTGTATATGTATATATATATATATATATATATATATATATATATATATATATATATTTCGTATTAATTTGTAACAGTAATACATATGTAGACTGGAATGTGTTGGTTCACAAACTACAGTGCATTATAATGTACTATACATATGTACACAAAGTGACTGTCCCATTTGTGATCAAAGCTGCGGTGGTACAGCGGTAGCGTTGTTGCCACACAGTATGAGGTTCTCCTGTTCGATTCTCAGCTGGAGTGCCTTCTGTGTGGAGACTGCATATCCTCCCTGTGGTCGAGTGGCCTCCAAAAGACATGCATGAATGGGTGTGCCTTCGCTGAAGGTTGGGCGTCAGGCTGGCAACTCGGCACCATAAAAATCTACTGCCAATCATTAGCGGACCGGAGTTCCGCTGTGGCAACCCCCCCAACTGGGAAAAGACAAACAACAAAACAGTGAAATGCATATGGTATAAAGTGTAGTCTCAAGATTGTGAAACATGTATACACCTCAGATAGCTTAGTGGTTAGTCCCCTGACTATAGTGTGCATGGTCCATGGTTCAACACCTGTGATGCTTTACAAATGTTTTTTACTCCAGAATAAGGCTCATTTAAGCAGTTGTAAGCATGTTTAAAAGTGTTTGTGTGACATTATTGCAGCGGTTAAACACAGTTAAACTTTGTAACGTATAACCTGTGCGCACAAACATGGCCACATCTGCTAACTACTCAGGATATGTACATGTCAGTGAAGTAACATCTCACTATGTGCTGACATAACAATACATTCTCTGTTGACTGTACTCTCCAGCACACCTGGATTTATATGGGTGTTTCGAATGTTTATTATATAGATGATTACTACCTGTATATGCAAGCTGTGGTTAAGGTATACTTTTGAACATGATAAACATCCCTGTCTTTATCGGGATTGGAACCTTGAATGCACAGATACTATGCAGATGCTGTAGCCATTACACTGTTGACATTAACGTTGCTTCAGCCTATTTCCTGTTTAGATGATTTCTATGTGTAAGCTAGGCTAAGCAAAGGGCGGAGGCTCCCAAACTCACTGAGCTTCACGTACTCTTGAAATATCAACATATAACAAATGTACTGTGAGACAATACATTACATTCCTAACTACATTAGGCATAGCCCCTCACTGACACACTTCAAGGGAAACCTTGTTGTGTGAATGGGTAACAGAATATACACCCGTGGGATCATGTGTCCCAGAACCATACAGCCAGGGGGTAGGGGAGCCTGTCCAGTTTCATAGCTGCGAGACCTGTTGGGGGGAATTGAATGGTGTTGAATTGTCACATTAACATGCCCTCTTTAGATCACTAAGTGCCCCTTTCACCCTCCTCAACCCCAGTTTTCAACAGCTTCCAGCAACTCTGGCTGGAATTGCTTCATTGGCTATGCTTGACAAAGGCTCAGTTACTTTATAAATGGTGCAGAGAAAGCCAACACACTGTAGCTATGCTTCTAATTGCCCTTGGGCAGATAGGTAGTAGGCTATCTGTGAACCTCTAAAGTGCAGGCCATCACAGCCATAATATGTGAATAAACAGACCTTCAGATCAAATATAAAGTGAGAAATCACCATGTAGTCAGGAAACAGTTAAGTACAGCAAGAACATACAGAACACTGATACTTAGTCACGCCAAAAGCATATCTTGTGAGCTAGAAGACTTCTATAAGTTTAAGGCTTTCTATTGCTTACCAGTAGGTTACCTACAGGAGAGATGAAAAACAAGCACAGATGGGGAACATGAATGCAACGATACCAATGCCTTAGGCTTTAGAATACTGGCCAAAGCTATTGGCGCCCCCATGGTGCCTTATTTAGGAGAGTCTTGAAGGTGAATACCAGCTCCATAAATGGCACAATAGCAGATTCAATGAGGGTTATGCTACTCAACACCAGGGGTTGTGATCACAACATGCATGCACTCACAGCACACCTCAGGATGGACAACATCAACATCTGTGCAGTAACTGAGATCTGTCTTAAGGCTTCTGAGAGCACACCAGCACTACCAGACTACAACCCATACAGCACATTTCAGCCACAGAACATGGACTGACACAGACATGGAGGGGCTGTATCCATATTCATCAGGGATACCTACACCTCCAGGTTAGTGGGGCAGCATGATACCTCTGAGATTATCCATGTGCAGCTAACATCAGCCACAACTGCAATGTAAACTGTGGTCGGCTACAGATCACCCTCCATGACCCAGGACCACCACTCCACCTACCTGGAGACAGTGGAGAACATGACAGTCCTAACACACACCCTGACATTGGTCAATGTCAACTATCATACCATTAATTGGGAAACTTACTCCAGTACTCACTTCCAGGCCCAGCTCTTCCTGGAATTTATCACCTCATATGCCCTGTATCAGATGGTAACCTCCCAAATGAGGGGTGGAAACTACTAGAAGTGGTCATCACCAACATAGGAAACAGGTGCACCACAGTGGAGGTTAACCAGTCACTGGTTAGATCTGACCATGCACTATTCACTGTTTCCATACCCAAGCATCTCCCCCACCCATGGATACCACAGTGTATACCTTTCCTACAGCTACATTTACACTACTAGTGACAGGGGTGGGAGGTTTCACAGCCCCCACACTAAGGGGAAACTCTGCTCAAGATACAGACAGATTTACAAATGCAATCTATAAGCACCTACATGGATGTATGGATCGTGCCATCACTGGTAAACCAGAAATCACTCCTCTTAGACAAGGACACCAGTCTATTTGACCTCTGCAATAAACAGGCTATACTACAGAAGTAGGACAGTATTCCAGACAAACAGCAAATCCCACAAAGGGCAGACATCCGTGACCACTATTAGTATGATACGTAGGTCCCACATGACATCATCCAAGGCTAACATCAGCAGGAGAATACGAAAGGATTCGAAAGATAACCACAAAGCCTTCTTTGGCTATGTCAAGGATCTAAGTGGTGACACACAGATTTGCACTGTGCTGGTGAAATATAGCACAAAATATGCTGACCCTACAGATATCGTCAACATCCTTGCAGATACATTCAGTGCATACTTTACCCCCTAAAGAGCCCACAACACTACCCGAAAGGTACAGTATCCCACACATCAGAGACACACAGGTGGAAATGGCCCTCTCTAACAGCAGAACACAGCATCATTGTTGGCAGATGTCCCAGACTGCATCTTGCAAACTGTACAAGACAACCTGACCCCCGCCAACTAATTAAGCTTTCCAACCTTAGCCTCTCCACAGGCTACATGCCCATACAATGGCACGTGGCAGTGGTTATTCCACTCCATCAAGGTGGAATCACAACTGACCATGGTAACTACCACCCCATATGCCTGACTAGCCTGATCTGCAATGATATGGTTCGCATCCTCATGGCACTAATTAACAAAGACATTGGTAACCTCCAAACATGTGACCCAACCCAGGTCAGCTTGGTTGAGTGAAGTTCATGCCTACTGAACCTGTTTGATGTCTTACATACAGTCACCAAGACATTAGATGACGGAAATGTGGTTCACACATACTACCTGGACCTCGCCAAGGCTTTTGACACCATGCCCCACTCAGGTATTATTCATAAACACACCAGCCTGTACATGCACCCATACATCACAGGTTGAGTTGCCAACGGGCTTACACACAGAACCCACATGGTACGACTAGCGGTCTCCAGGTCCAACTCTTGACCAGTCACAACTGGTGTCCCACAGGACTCAGTCCTGGGAGCCCTACTGTTTCGCATATACATCTCAGAGGTACAGGCAAACACAGGTGGACTACGGAAGACCATGCTTGGCAATGACTGCTAACTGGGAGCCATGATTGATAGTCCAGCTGACACAGACACCCCTCAAGGGGCCTCACAGAGAACATCACAGGGTATCAACATCATGGCCTCCAGCCAAGTGCCACTAACTGCATGGTCATTCCATTGTGGTATATTAAGTACCCACATATTAACATGTAAGTGGCAGCCACTTTAATACAGATGAGGTAATGGGGTATCTGGGGACTAAGGTAGATAGGGATCTCCCCTTTGGCAATCATATCTCCACAGTAGTTAGGACATCCTTCTATGTAGGCCATCTGATTACTAAAGGATTCCCATCTAGACATACTGGGGTTATAGTGCCCCTCTACTCATCACTCATCAGTCCCATCATAGGGTATAATAACCCATGGGGGATGTACCTCAGAAGACACTTTCAACAGCTGGGAGGTCCACGAATGTACCTCGCCAAGGGGAATACTGGCCTCCAACATATGGCCTATGCAGCCAGACTGAATAAACCCCTGATTTACTCAGTGGCATCTCATTTACCCAGAGATGATCTCCGCTGGCCAACACAGCCATGTCGAACTTCAGCTTGATGGATATGCTCCACCTATGGAAATCCATGTCACAGTGAGCCACACACTGTAGTGAGCTGAACCTTGCCACAACAATAACCGGAAGATGCTGGCAGGACAGATTCCTGTCACAGACACTCCCCATACCTTGGAACAACATCCCTAACTATGTTATACAGAGCCACTCACTAACACTCTGCAAGAGAAACCTTGAAGACTGGATGGGGAACAGTAGATGCACCCCAGGGATCCCACCATTGGCTCTGCTCCACAGAGGGACAGTTAATGAATCAATGGGGTGGCAAAAGCTGACACATTTTGGCTGGGCTTATGAATGGCCTCTTGAAGTTGGCCAAGTACCTACCTATGAATCTATACATACAGTATCTGCATATGCTGATAGCTTAATTTACTGTTCAGGTGTTGACTTACCTTGTGCCAATGGCAGTTGTGTGTGCAATAGTTGAGGGCTGCCTATGTTGGATGCACACAGTAGACTGCCTATACATGGAAATTTACAGGTAGTCTTGTGTGTGTGCCATCCATTTTTACTGTGTGTGCAGGTGGAGAAAGGTGTCAGTCCCTAGGTGCCTACACTGTCAGTGTGTATGCTATACGTTCCCTCTTTGCCAAGGCATGGGCATACTGGGCACGCCTCCATCTGCCTATTGGGGCTGGCTATGGATATGCGTGGTCTGAGTACCTCTGTGCCTGTGGGGCCCTTGGCAATGGTGGTGGGCTGTGAGGGCCTTCAACATTCTGTCCCTGCTGCAGCTGTTTCCGCAGGACCATAATGTGTAGCATGGCACACACTATGAAGATGTGGGCACACGTGCCTGGAGAGTACTGCAAGGCTCCACCAAATATATCAAAGCAATGGAACCATGATTTCAGCATCCCAAATACACTCTCTATGATGATTCTGGTTTGTGCGTGTGCCTCATTATGGTGTTCCTGCATGGGTGTGTGTGCATTTCTGATGGGAGTCATCATCCATGGTTCCAGTGCATAGCCAGCATCCCCCACCAGGTGGCCATTCGGGATGGCCCCCCTGGCAAATAACTGATACAGCTGTGAGGCATGCCAGATGTGGGAGTCGTGATAGCTTCCAGGGCTACCAGCACACACATCCATGATAATGCCCTGGGCATTGCACACTACCTGGCAGTTGATGGAGGGGTATCCCTTGTGGTTTATGTAGTGCCTACCCTGCTCACTGGGTGGTGACTTGATGTGTATGTGCGTGCAGTCTATTGCACCCAGTACCTCTGGGTATTCTGCCACACAGTGAAAGAGATGCATATTGTTGCCCAACTCCTCCTGCATTTGGAGGAAGTATATGTGCTCATTGGCATGTAGTAACATGACATCCAGGAACTGGTGTAGTACCCTGGATGCTGATGCCAGTGACATCCCCATGATATCCCCAGCTGGTCTTTGAAAGGTACCTGTAGCTAGTATTCTCAGGCTTACACATACCTTCGTATCCACTGGGATGGGTTCCCCTCTGTTTGTTCTGGCTCTGAGGCATGGCTGGCACAGCTCCACAAGTTGCTGTACGATGTCCCTGTCCACCCTGTAATGCTCTGCTATCTCCAGATCATGTAGCCCTTGGTAGGTTTCCCTGGGTCTGAACACTCTCCTCCTCCTCTGGTGCCTGATGTGGTCATGTGCACCATCCTCCACACCACCTTCAGTCTCCAACACATGCTGGTGGCTCAAAGCTATGGCAGCCCCTAACATGTACATACTAAAAGTTCCCCATCTGTATACACCACTGGTGCAGAGTGTATGGAAATACACAGTTGAGTGTGAGGTGCTTTCACACTTTATAGTATTGTGCTATGGATGCTGATGATGTCAGTGGGTGTGTATGAGCTATTCCAGCTGCAGCGTGTCTTAATTATGGGTTTTGCAATGAGTACTGCAAGTGTGGGGTCTTTATTGTGGAGATCTACTTGCCTGCCTTGAGTAATCTGTTGCCCTTTAATTCACTTTTAAACCTGGATCTTCTCCCATTATCAGGCATGCATCCACCTGCCGTCTTTCTTGCTTTGTACTTTCCCTACCCAGTCATGGCAAAATGTGCCTTGTAGCCGAAATACTGCAAATCAGCTTTGTTCTGCTTTGACACTTTACTGTTTTCTTTGCAGTACAGCCCCTCCCCTTTCCTGTTCTGCAGGTAGCTGCTTGCAGCCTTGTTAGCTGTTGTCAATGGCCCACTGTAGGCTCCTAGGTGTTAATTAGTCATTTGTACTCCAATTTCACTGCTGCAGCATTTCCTTATTTCTTTCCTATATCCTTCTTGTTTCAGCTGCAGTGTGCACTGCTCATACCCATTCACCGGGTTTATGTGCATTTTCATCTCCGTTCACATGCATACTTGGTTACCTTGTGTACTCTCAGCAACACACCCCTATCCTGCAGCTTTGCCTAGCTAGGGGCAAACCAGTTTAGCAATGCTCCAATGTGCTTACAGCAATGGCGACACACCCCTCTCTTGATGTCATCTTTATCTCAAGGGCACACCTCGGTGTTATAACCCTACGCTGTGAGGTGCATCCTTACACCAGCGGGGAATCTGCGATTCACTATTACTCCTCTCATTTGCATGGCATTGCCTACTAATTTCTAGCTACTGCGCATAACACTGTCACTGCCCCTTAGCAACCCTTGCGCTATAGTATGGTGTAGCATGCCTGCCATTGGCTGTTATGGAGAAATTGTGATATGTGTTTCATTGCGGTTTTATTCTATATTTTTATATATTCCTTGCGATCCCCTTTGCGCACTGCTGCCCTGCGCTTCCACATCGAGATAGTGTGACTATATATTAAATGTTATTTTTTTATTTTGTACATTTTTTTATGCCAATGGCTATATATTTAGCCATTGGCATATATTAACAATATAATACATGTGTCTGGTCGGCTGTCATGGCTCCAATTTTATGTTTGCAAAAATGTAAACTGTTTTCTACGGTTTACATTTCTGCATGCTTACACTACACCTGCACCACTTCCTGAATCACTACATACCTTCATTTGCATGCTACATTGCTGCACATGGGGTAATTAGCATACAGGGCCCAGGAGTTGTGCGGGCGTAGCGTACGCAGGTAGTGCATGTGGAAACAGCTCGTAACTGAATCTCTCAGCAGCCATATTTGGTGTTAGAACGCCGACGCTACGCCTGCACCTGGCGCAAGCTTTATAAATTCCTGGGATAGTGTTTTCTACTGTGTTGACTGTATGTGAAAGGGAAGTGCTGAACAAGGGACTGAGGTTTGTTCCAACATGTATGGTGACTGAAAGTGTTTTTGTTAATGATCTTTTATTTTTTTGTAGAAAACTGAATTTGGTGTTATATTTTCAGAATGAAAATGCTCAGAATGAAACATAGTTTACATTTAGACTATCTACCTTTCATCCACCTATAAATAAATATGTGTCTATTTTTTCAACAGAAGGTTATGAAAGAACTACATTTTAATTTTGATTATAAGTTTGTTTTGAGGAGGAATTTGACCCCTGACCAATACCAGGCATTAGTGTCTTTAAAAAATAACCACAATGTGGTTATAAATAGTGCTGATAAGAGGGGTGCAGTGTTCCTATGGGATTGGGAAACATATACATGAGGCTATTAGTCAACTATCAGATGCACAGTTTTACCAGAAAATGGTACTAGATCCTACTTTACATTTTAAAAAAGAGAGAGATTTTTGTTTGTCCCTAGCCTTCGAAGAGGGCATTATTACTAGGAATACAGTACATCATTTGATGGTTGTTGATCCTCAGCCACAACAGTTTTATATGCTTCCAACAATTCATAAAAATCTTACAAATCCTCCAGGGAGACCAATTGTGTTGAGTCATGGTTCTTTAACAGAACCATTATCTGTGTTTCTAACTAAGTATCTCAAGCCTTTATTAGTGGGGGTTTAGCTCAAGCCTTTATTAGTGGGGGTTCATGCTAGAATACAAGACTCTACCAAATTTCTTAATATATTGGAGGATACATAATTGGATTCCTCTTGGTATATGTGTACCCTTGATATAAGGGGCTTATATACAAATATACCCCATTGGGAAAGCTTGCAAGCTATTGATTTTTGGTTAAATCATAATTGTATTTATGAACCTGGGTTTAACACCTTTTTGCTATGTTTAACAGAACAGGTCTTGACAAAAAAATGTTTTTTATTTCAATGGAGACTGCTACCTTCAACTAAAAGGGACAGCTATGTGGGCATCTTTTGACCCCAATTATGCTGACCTATTCATGTGATTTATAGAGGAACAACTGATATGTGATGTTGCACACAATATTATTTTGCTGGAAATGGACATTTGGAGGCGCTGTCTAGAAGACTGTTGGCTGATATGGAAATCTGATATTATATATTTGAAAGAATTGGTCCAGTATTTAAATGATAATAAATGGGGTCTGTATTTTTCTATTCCTTATGATATTCAACAGATTTCTTTTCTTTATGTGGTGGCTATTAAACAATCAGATGGCACTTTAAATACTACCTTATTTAGGAAGGAAACTCAGTGCAATAGTTTATTGGCGGCAGATAGCTGCCATCCCTCCCATATTGTTAATAACTTTCCTAAGTCCCAATTTCTAAGGGTCAAAAGAATATGTTCATCTCAAGATGAGCTGCAAAAAATAATCAAGACTTGATTGATAGATTTCATCCCATGGGTGTATAAGGATACTGCTATACATCAGGCTCAATGTTTAGCACAGACTGTAGACAGATCAACTTTGTTGAGGTATAAAATATGTTCTAAGGATGACCATCAGATTCATTTTTATTACAACCTTTGATGCTAGTTCTAGACAGTTTTGTCAACTGATGAACAAACATTGGGATATTCTTACGACAGATAAAAATTTATGTCAAATGTTACCTGTATGATGTCAATTCACATATAGAAAAGGGAAAAATATAAAAAATGTTTTGAATCATTTCAAAAAGTCTGTGTCTACTGGTAATAGAGTACAACAGTCTATGGAAGGTATACCTTTAGTTGGATGTTTCCCATGTGGACACCGCACTGCTTGTCAACATGTTATAAAAATTAAACATTTTTCTTCTGCTAATTCATCTCTGGTATTTAATATTGAGTGTTTTGTTAACTGTATTTCAGAATGGGGGATTTGTTTGGCTGAATGTCAGTGTTCTGCATTTTATGTGGGAACAAACCTAAACAACTCAAGATTCGCATTTCTGAACATTTTAGTGATATTCGTTGTCAAAGAATGTCTAATGCTTTATATAGGCATGTTTTGCAACATCCTACTGCTAAGTTCAGATTTACTGCTATTGATTATATTACTGTTAACGGTAGTAATAAATTAGGTTGGCATAATATATTGAATAAAAAAAAGTTTTGGAACGTTAAACTAGGGGCTTTGTTCCCTCCAGGCTTAAATGATATGCTATAATTTGTGAAAGGTAGGGGGGTGTCTTATTCTGTGCATTTAGGTGTAACTGTGAATGGGATTTTGATTTAATTTTGTGTCTACACTGAAGAAGGCTTTTGCCAAAATCAGTCTGCAGCATTTTGTCTATTTATTGTTTTTACAATAAATAGTTATTGGTGGATCACCTATTTTGTGCTGGCCGTTTTTGTGTTATAATCTCATTTTTCCAATTCTTTCCAGTCATTTTCCTGACTATTGTTAATAGTCTCCTGATAAGTGGGGAATTGAGATTTTGGTACATATCCAAGAACTGAAGCGTTAAACACCAAACATTTAGTTTATAGTAATTTATTAGACCAAAATGCTTGTAGGAAATGTTGATTTTTTTCTAAAAAGGTTGCAGGGGTTTGCATTCACAAACCAAATACTGTCTACTTTGATTAAGGATTTATACCTCCAACAACCAACTCCTTCCTTTTTATAAACAATATCTATTATTTGTGGAATGATGAAGACCATAGTCTCCAAAATAAAGATGGTGTAGGTTTTTTTGAAAGAATATTAACATTTGTATCTATTTTATTTAAAGATAAGCAGCTCATTTGTACAGCACAATCCAGTCACAGTCTTTGACATATAGTTTAAAGTTCTATGTCATTTTATATATTTTGGATAAATACGATCTCTCTATCTCATTATTTGTTTTGGGATTGTTTATAAAATCAACAACTGGTGGATATTCTTTTTTAAATTATATATAACATTCCTTGGAATTCATTCAAGTGCCTAGCATGAGTTATACAGCTCATAATAAAAAGGCCTTTCCTCCCCGATTAGGCAACTTGCAGTTCAGGGACATGTTAGCAGTGACAAGAAAAGATCTCATTACTGGCTAATTTGCATGTCTTTCAAAACTGGTAACTAATGTGACATGTAGATCAGTGCTTATCTCTACATTAGGTAGTATACTGTTACTCATGCAGGCATTCGCATTGGCAGCCCCCCGCAGTCGCTCTACCACACACACAGATACACATTCAGACATATATACATACACACACACACACACACACACACACACACACACACACACACACACACACACACACACACACACACATACACAACACAATCACCATATCTATCCCACTAACTTGTCTTCCATCCCGTGGGTCCCCCAACCCCTAATTGCCATAATAATTTAGATGCTATTATGGTGCACTTGTGGTTGCTGTGATGGCTAGTGTGTCTTCCCATCTCCCAAGCATTATAATAGCTTATGTGCTGTAATGGCAGCTGTGTAGAATCCTTGATGTCCACTGTATCCACATATTGATATCCATAACAGTAAGGCACTTATGTGGAGCATATCCCTGGTGTCTAGTGAATCCCCCCATCCCTGATCCTCACACTGCTGTTAGTCCCATTATGGCATTTACATTTAGAGTAAACCCTGGTGTCTAATGCCCC
The DNA here is from genome assembly GCF_019279795.1 of Protopterus annectens. Classification (NCBI taxonomy): domain Eukaryota; kingdom Metazoa; phylum Chordata; order Ceratodontiformes; family Protopteridae; genus Protopterus; species Protopterus annectens. The sequence continues at coordinate 809,668,107 of NC_056725.1, read as the reverse complement.
CCCAATCCTTGTTCAGCTGTCAGCTATTATGGCACACACATTTAGCTTAATCCATGGTGTCTAGTGTTTTTCACCACCCTAATCACCATAATGCTGTCAGTGCCATTATGTCCCTTACAGTTAGAGGAATCTCTGCTGTCTAGTGGTTCTCCCACCTCCAATCCCATACTGATGCCTGTGCTATTAATGCACTCAGGTTGAACATCGGCCTTGTGTCTAGTGGCTCTGAGTACATGTGATTCCCATTCCATGGTTGTGGTAGGTAGTCGAACATGGCTTTTTGGCCATATTCAATACCATGGTGTGATGGAGATGGCCAGTCTAATCTACACAGCCTACTGATTTCTTGAATTGCTTGTGTAGATGCCTTCCTGAAGGTGGTGCCTGTGGAGAGGGCATATGGATAATTAGAATATGCCTCTCCCCTGACTGCCTCATTAGTATTCATCATGGCTGGTATGTCTTTGTGTTAGAGCACCATGGAGCAGTTTCTAAATGCCAAAACAAGCTACTGTGGTATATACACAAAGGTATACATATCACAGTGCCTTCCTGAATCCCACCTATTAAATCAATTGCAGTGATTTAAAAGTGTTTATTTGTTTGTACCATAAGCCAGTTTTCCATATCCAAATCATATTTACCTCTTAAATATTATGTTTTAAGCATTAGTTTATTTTAACATTTGATTCTAATAGATCAAATCCATATTTTTATGCTTGGAAATTCAGGCAATATATACATTCTAATATAAAAAGCTAACTGGGATAATGTGAAGTACCATGATTTTATTTTGATGTGTTTATATATGAAAAATTCTAAATGTTTTACTATGTTATCCATGTAAGTAGACTCTGTTAGATTATTTCTGTTTTTAAATAACTTTTTATTTAATAGCCAATTCATGTTATTATTTACTATTAGTGTATGTTGTATAGTAATATTTTTTCTTTATTTATCTAAATGGTTTCATGAAGTTGTATTTCCCCCATTTGGTTGAAAAATCAGATTTGAACCATAAAGCTATTGTTTTAATAACTATTTTTGTAGGTCAGGAAAACCTTTTCTACCATCTTTTGCTTCTCTTGGATGGTGACCCCAAGCTGCTGTAGTTTTGTTGAAGTGCCATACTGACTTTAAACAAGAGTCATTCATCTGTTTGATGTGTTCTTTATAAGGAACTAAAGAAGTGCCCTGTATAAATGTGTATTATTTTTCATAAAATAACTATTTTGATTAAAATTAACATATCTTGTATTGGAAAAACAACCCCTTCCATTTGTTTATTATCATTTTAATATTGTCTAAAATATTCATATTATTTAATGTTGCTATTTCTTTATAACTGCATGTCAGAGTAACCAGTAAATATTTACTCTCTGTACTATTCCATGTAAATTCACAACTGGTTTTCATCAAATTATTTAACTAGTCTTTGATGAATAAGATATTACTTTTTATTCTGAGTGAACTATAGATATCACATCATTTCAAAATAATTAATTTTTTTACATTTAATAGTGCATAAAGAAAACAAAAATCACCTATTGTTAACAGTATATCATAAGCAAATACCTAAATTTTGCAAATATATTAATCATTTGCTTTTAAATCCTGCTATAGCACTGTTCAGTTTTATGTAACTGGCTTGAAGCTCAATAGCCAAACCAAATAATAAAGTAGATCAAGGATAACCTTATTTCATGCCTAGCTTAACATATTAGAAAGAATGTTGATAAAGATGATTAATAAGAAATATAAAATAATTTGGAAGCATGTATATTTCTAATACTTTATTTAAATTTGACCAATTTACTTAAAGTTTTTTTTTTTTTGTAGATCCAGGATAGTTATAGATAATTTTTGTTTCTTGTTATTAGTTTAATCAATTAAAGTAATTATTCTTTTGATGCATTTCCCCATTTAATATATCACAAAAAAAGATTGGTCTTCCTTTATTAATGCAGGTAGTATATGTTTAGTCTATTGGAATTTATTATTTTGGTGTTATCTTGTCTTTGTCTATTAAATATAAAGCCAGTTTGGTCTTCATCTATTACTGTAGATAGTATAATTTTAGTGTATTTGCAAAGATTGACATAAAATGTTGCAATTAACATTCAGTAACAGCAAAGGCCTATAAGAAAAGTATAGAGATTGATTCTTATTTTGTTTAAATAAAGGATAAGCCATTGTATATTTCCATGATGCAGGTATGTTAAACATAGTTTTAAGTTCTTTGAATAATTTCTGTAAAACAGATAAAACATTTTCAAGCAATAAATTGTATAATTCAGCAATGATGACATTATTTCCTTAAGCATTTTAATTTGCTTCTTTATTTTTGTTATATAAATTGCTTATTCTATTTTTCTTAGTTGATCCAAATATACTTTTTTATATTTCTATATAAAGTGGCATTGATTACCTTTTATGCTCTAAATTACTATTCTGTGCATTCACTTTCTCATAGTGTTATTTTAAACAGTCCCAAATTTCTTCCACATCAATATATTTCCTATTTCTACCAGAGATAGATATACTGTTGATGTGATTAATTTTTGCTATCATTTTGGATCTAATAGTTAATTTGTGTAAGCCTTTAGGAGATACAGAAAAATAATCTAATTACATTTTTTTCTAATCTAATGGAAACCTTATGTTGTAGGAACTTCTGAAACTCTGCGTTTTTTGATAGTATGCCCGTCTCACCTTTTTTGTCTCTCTTTCCTTGCAGTTGTAATAAGTCTTTATTGCTTTGTTTTCTCTTATAATACTAAGTCAAGACTTTGCCATATAAAATTCTTTCCTTGAGTCTCACAAACTTCAACATTATTATTAAAGTAAAATAACCACTATGTAAAATCTGTTCATTTTTGTTTTAAAAGCTGGCATTCTATTAAAAGAAGTCATTTTTAATTTATTATTACTGAATAAGTAATTGCATTGTACTCTGATAAAAGATGTGTTATCTATTTTCCCATTTCTATTTTAGAAACCAAATAATTTGAAATGCATACCCTATCAATTATTTACTGCATATCAACTCTACAAAAGTAATGGATATAAAATAATTTGATTCAGAGAAATTATTAATATCTATAAGGTTAAGTAAGTCAGTAAAGTTTACTAAAGCCTTAGTTGATGCTGAATTTCTAAGCTTCTTAATTGTACTAGTGTAATTTCAGTTATACTGCATTAACAATCATATATATATATATATATATATATATATATATAGAGAGAGAGAGAGAGAGAGATGTAGATATGTGTGTGTATGTGTGTGTGAGTGTGTGTGTGTGTGTGTGTGTGTGTGTGTGTGTGTGTGTGTGTGTGTGTGTGTGTGTGTGTGTGTGTGTGTGTGTGTGTGTGTGTTTTATATATATATATATATATATATATATATATATATATATACTTTCTCTGTCTCTGTGTATATAAAGATATATATATATATATATATATATATATATATATATATATATATATATATATAATCTAACTAATATGGACTAACAATATTGGGCAAAAGCATTTACTTCAAAATGTTATTAAAATATTAATCCTAAATTGGTAACTAGAATTACTATACTATGTTTGGCACCATTGGAAAAAGGCAAAAACCTGAGAATATTTTGACTGTCTGGTAATGGTCACATTTTACACCTCACCGGTTGCTGTCTAAAACAAACAAAAGATTATATATGTAACCCAATTATAATACAAATAAGGTTTCCTGTCTATGAAGAACAATCCTGACAAGTGGCAGTCACATATATATAACAGTTTTTCTAAAATCCAATTAAAACATAGTGAAAGATGAAGGAATAAAAAGGGTAATAATAAAAAAAAGAATAACAATAGCCATTTGTTAACTAGGTAGACCCACTGGTGGGGTGACCTGGGAGCAATGCCTGCTTAAGTGACTTGCTCAATGTCACACAACAGGCAATCAGAGCTGAGGGAATCAAACCACAGGAACTGCAGCTCACATCCTTAACCCTCTGGATTGTATGGTACCAGTCCATTTCTTCCTGAATATTGCTTATCTTTTTACAGTTAAGAAAGGAAAAGGAATATTCTAAAGAGCCAAAAGTATGTGTTCCTTCTAATAGAAAGATTCTTAAGCTTGTTGGAAATAAAATGTGGCACTTAATACCACATGTTTGTGGCCTTCAACAGTTGTGAGCAAGCCTTCCTTTTTCTGTTATCACCTGTGAATAGTCATCATCAAACCTAATGACAGATCTACCAATTTTCAGAGGAGGATTTTTCCGAAGCAGTTGTAAGAAAAAGCTCCTTATCCAGATGAGAGGTGACCTTATCAATTATAAACTTGACAGGAACTTCTTACTTAGCTGGATGATTTATGAGAGATCTATAGTATCGTGCTATACCATAGGAGGAGCCCTCCTGAATATGTAACACTTTTAGAGTACAACTGTGAGGAAGTTAACCATATTTTCTCATTCCATTTTGTCAGGCTCACCATGTATCCTTAGATTATTTCTTCTCTCGAGGTTTTCTAGAACATTCACCTTATCCAGTAGCCAGTTATTTTGTTTTAGCAAAATATCAGTGTGATTTTCTTGCTCACCCAGTCTTCCTTCAGTGTCATTTAAACATGTTTCTTTGTTGTTTATATAAATGTTTTGTTAATGGATCATAGTTTTAGGAGTTCAAACTGTTTGTTGCTGTGATCTTTTATATAGTCTACTTTCATAACCATGTTGTCTATTTTTAAAGATAATTCTTGCCTGAATGACAATATCTTCCGGAAACCTTTCTTTTGTAGAAATGGTATCTTGTCCAGAATTTTGAAAACTGACATATTTCAAGTGGTCTGAGATATCTTCTGACAGGATTTTTTTTTTTTAATTATTAATTTTTGACCTAAATAACTTGATCCTGAGACAAACACACATTCCCTTCACTTCTAGCATTGATTGGATCAAGTCAGATTGTAAACTCCTGTTAAAAGCTTTCTAATAGTGCAGAGCAAGTAAAATCTGTTTTTCTCAAGCCACCACCTTGGCCACACCTGCTTGACATGTTTAATTCAAAGACCCAAATGTCGATGATCAAAACATCAGCCACAAAATATCAGAAATGTAACGGTCGACACCGCTATGCATGCACCAAGCACTAACCTCAGCCCATGCAAAATTAAAGCTAAAAGAGCAGAAACAACATTGTATTTTGCCCTATACCTTCCATGTGAGAAGCTGCACCCTTCACACCCTCAGCTAATTATATATATTATCTCCCAAATCAATTAATATCAGGAAAAGGGTATATTCCCCAGCTCCAAGAACTGTGTGATCTCACACACCTGTTGACCGTCTGCTTAGCTGACCAAATTTTGCCGACTAAACAGATGTCGAGCAAATAGTTTCAACAAAATTCAATGCTGCCACAGATACATCTATATATATATATATATATATATATATATATATATATATATATATATACAGTTACCTAATTTTCTATATATATATATATATATAGAGAGAGAGAGAGAGAGAGAAAGAGATACAGTCTTAATTTGGCTTGGTTAAACCAAGTTTGATATGTAAAAGCAGAAACAGGTTCAACACTTGATTTAACCTCTAGAATATTTGTGGGTCGTCTGGGAATTGAACTTCAATGAAACCAAGCAGACATTCATTGGCTAAGCTCAACAGATCCATAAAATTAATATTTTGCAGGTTCAGTTAACCTAGGACAGACATGTAACAAGTGACTGGGGATGGGTGAAGGCACAACGCATTTTGGACTTCTGTAGTAAGGTATGAGGGTAAAAACTGGTAATGTTTTGTGGATGGAATGAAAAAAATGTACAGCTGTTAAATGAATGGTCCAAGGCTGCAGGGAACAGACCACCAAAACTTTCTTTCTGTGTAAGATGAAGGTATTATTAATTGTTTATTTGATATTGGGACAGTTTATTACAAGCCAGTTCGATGCATCTTATTTCAGCAACAAATTAACTTTGGCACAGTATTATCAGTACAATTTACTTTATATAGGCACATGTGAGTTATTATTGCACAGTATTTTAGTATAATTAATTTATTATGGTAGAGTTAGATAGTCAAATCTGGATATGCTAGAAGAATCAGGTTTGGATGTTCCATCATGGAAACAGGTTCAAATCTAGGTTTTGCATCTTGACTAAAAGTATTTTAAGGATCACAAGAAGAGGCTGAATGAATCTAAAAATATAATATGTTCACTGTTTGGCTCATCATGTTCTGAGTCATACCTTGACAGCCTTGCACAGCTCTGCCAAGCTGCTGCACTATTAAGAACTAATGATTGTGAAGAGGAAGAGTGAAAGACAATTTACATATGCTCTTGTGAGATTAATGCACATCCCTATGGGCTCAGAGTAGTGGGAAAGCTTTTAGGAGATCCTTTACCTCCACTTACCTACTTGTATATACAACATTAAACCGACAGGTATTTAGCTTCTTCCTTTTTTTCATAGAAACATCAGTTATTTTGTATCAAGAGCCAGGCTTGACAGTAAAACACTAATGTTTGACATTAATTTGTGGAAACACTAGTGTATGACTGCCATGATTTCTTCGGGAAAGTTGAATTGCTGGTGCATTTGGGATTTTTCCTTTTCCAATAATGGTACATCTTTTGAGATGGTATTAAAGATCTCTCTCTCTCTCTCTCTCTCTCTCCATATATATATATATATATATATATATATATATATATATATTGTATAGGAGTCATATTAGGGATGCAGCTCCAGTATTGGGGGATACAGGGTGGGCTTTACCCCTTACAAAATGTTTTTTATGTGTGTTTTTGACCAAATACATTCTGGAAACAAATAAGCAATAAGTAACCAGAAGCCTAAGACTGTAACACATAGCTGCTGAGTTTTATAGCTGGTAATTATGGATTTTTTTTTACCATTGTCATTTCTGACATATTGTTGTTATGCATACACAATAAATATTGCCCTTAATGTATATAAGGTACAAGAGTATATAAGGGTTATCACCTCTTTAGGAGCTATATGTTATTTGCAGCAATTACCAGACAGCTTTGTAAATCACCATACATTATGAAGGTTTGAATGCAAGTTTTTGCTGAGTGGGAGTAGTTTAATAATTCTGTGCAGTGCTGAACTTTTTAGCTTTTGTAAAACAGATTAAAGAAAGCCATGACAACTGGACTAGAGGAAACTTAAGTATATTTTTTGGTGTTTACTGAATATTAACAGCATGTTTATGTTATTTTGTGCTTAGTCATGCAAAAATAAGAATGAATGCATTAAAATAAAATGGTCAACCATACTTTTCTACCCATTTCGTATAACAAAAACATGTCACAATAAATAGTGAGAGAGAGAGTTGCACCATTCAAAACACTAGAATTCATCCTTTCTGCAAAGAGTAGAATCTGGTGTAAGCATTTCCCCTTACATAATCACTCATGTTTAATATAAAACTTTCAGCAACCTCATGGTTCCAAACATTTTCCCCCATAGATGCACCTGAGGCTAGCTGAGGACGTATAGATGCTTAAATGCCACAAGCTTTACAAGTAAGACTAGAAATTGTTTGTTGGGGTCTAACCTAGTTTCAAGTTCACCCCTTGACCTTCCCAAATTTTAGTTTACAAGCATGACAAGACAAGGACTTTAGCTTGGACTATTTCTGACATTATGGGATGAGATAAAGTAGGCTTGATGAAGAAGAACAAGGTCTGAGCACATAAATGGGTTTTATGTTAGCTTTTTGAAGAAGTTACTGAAACATAGCTAACCAAACACACTTTCCTGAAAATGCAAATGACTGAAACTCAGTATGTGGAAACATATTTATTTATTATTTATTATTATTTATTGACATTTGGTGACCAGGAAAGTCCGACTGGGTCAGGTACCCATTTTCAACAGAGGCCCGGGTAGAAAAGCTCCAAAAACAGTATTTATAGATATAAGTATATGTAACACAAAATATCATGAAACCTTGACTTCAGTTAAACAATGGAAAACAGCAATTTACAGAGTAGGAGAGTAAAACATTAAATTCAGCATTACGTAGACCAAACTATCATTTTAAACAATATGTGATAATATAGAAGCACACATTTAGAACATTTATATTGGTTTGAAAGGAATGATTAGATTCAAAAGGCATCATACTGAAAATAGTAAGAATAGAAAAATAAAATATGTAAATATTTGAAGGTATGTTACATAGGAATTACCTTCTCCTTATGCACGCCCATGTGTACTTTGCCCACACCCCTTTACACAATATTCTCTCTCCATGATGTAGACAATGTGAAATATGTACAATTACTCATTCCTAAATAATAAAGTTAGCTCTTTTTGAAGCTGTCATAGACCTTGGAGTTAGGAACTTAGGATGGTAATGGGGGGGGTGCATTTGACTTACTGTTCTTCAACTGTATTTTCTAGAATCATCATGCCACAAAACTTTTTGACCACCCTTACTATTTCAATTACAGTGTAACTTTTCAGTAACCATAAAGTTGAGAATTTTGCAAACCTAAGTGAATAGCTTTCAACCTCTTAACTTAGGAAACAAACAAAAACTCTAATAATTGCATACAAATTTGATTTGCTTGTGTTAATTTGATTACGGGTATGTTAATTTGAATCAGTGTACTTCAAGCTACGCTCCAGCATTTTTTATACTTCATAATATAACTCATAACTGTAATAATGGCAAACAAAATTTTGCAGTGAGTTAATCACCAACCAGACTCCCCATGTGAGGAAGACTTACTTATGTATATCCCGTTGATTGTCACACAACAGTGGGAAAAGGTAAAATAAATACATTATATATATATATATATATATATATATATATATATATATATATATATATATATATAGCATGTTGGGCCTATACAGTACACGTCTGTGTGATTTTGACCAACCATAATAAAGAAACTATAAAAAAAAAATTAGAATTTCTACCTGAGGGACAGCTGACAAAGACATCAAAATCAGGCACTATTTGAAATGTTTAGTAGTAAATCAGAACATTGATGTAAGAAACTGTCTTATATTACTATATGTATTAACCATACATAGAAGCCAACTAGCTAGCTGACAGATTTGGATCAATCTTTATCCTCCTGTCCCCTCCAGTCATCCCCCAAAATATACCTGCCACCATTCCTCAGCCTATTATCTCAAGAGACCAGGTCATCTCAGCATTTTCTAAGGCCACAAACACAACATCAATGGGACCAGACAACATCCCAGGTTGCCTTTTAAACAATTTAAAACATGACCTAGCAGACCTACTTCGATCCCAGTTTAACCACAGCCTGCAAACTGGCTATGTTCTGGTGGAATGGAGAACAACAACAGTAATCCTTCTGCACAAAGGGGGGACCATTATCTGACCCTGGGAATTATAGGCCTATAAGCTTGACTAGCCTCATCTGCAAGGGCATGGAAGGAATCATTATGGACCTTATTAACAAAGACAGTAATCTCCAAACTCTAGACGCAACCCAGTTCAGATGCATTAAATGTAGATCATGCCTGTTAAACATGGTTGACTTCTTCAAGAAAGTCACCAAGGTCCTGGACGAGGGAAAGACAGTGCATACCACCTATTTTTACTTAGGCCAAGGGATTTGACACAATTCCCCACTCAGTATTATACAAAATCTCTCCCCTCCCAGTTGAGAATTAGCCCCTATATTGCCAGATGGGTAGCCAACTGGCTTGCTGACAGGATGAATACTGCAAAGTGGGTGACTTCACCTCTAACAAAAAAACAGTCTCCAGTGGTGTACCACAGGGTTCTGTGCTAGGCCCCTTACTGTTCGGAATTTATTTCTCAGAAGTCCAGGCAAACCTGGACAGCCTGTGGCTGGCCATGTTTGCTGATGATTGCAAATTGGAGTAATCACTGAGTTTCACAATGATGTTAATATACTGCAGGCAAAGCCATGAATTAAAGCTAAATGCAAAAAATATGCATTATTATTCCGGGAAAGCTGACATCACTGCTAGTTACATTATAGACAGCACCCCTTCTCAAGTGTTGACCCAGTGGTACATGATCTGGGTATTCAGGTTAGTAGCAATCTGAACTTTGACCATCACTTATCCACAGTAGTAAGGGAATCCTCCTATGTGGCACATCTTATAAGTAAAGGCATCACATCTAGATCTAAGGATTTTATAATTCCATTATACTCAGCCCTCATCAGACTAATAATTGAGTACAATGCTCCCTTTTGCATGTACCTCACCAGAAACTTGCAACAACTGGAGAGACCACAGAGGGTACACAAAACAAGTCTTACATGGAAAGACTGAAAGCCCTGTCACTGTATTCTGTCTCCTATAGGTTGCTAAGGGGTGACCTGTGCCTGGCTTATGGGGCAGTCTCTGATCTGGCCCTGATGGAAATGCTACACATTGTCACCTCACAGTAAGACATTGTCCTGTTTGATTCTCAGTTAGAGCGTCTTCTGTGTGGAGACATGCGTGAATGGGCGTATCTACGTTAAAGGTTGTGTGTCAGGGCTAGTAACTCGGCACGTAAAAATCTACTGCCAATCATTAGCAGACTGGAATTCCGCTGTGGCGACCCCTAACTGGGAAAAGCCGAAAGACCCAAGTAAATCAACCGCAACAAGGGTCACTTCCTGCAGGGATTTTAACCTAGCCTCTGACATAAACAGGTCATTCTGGAGAGATAGAATCATCTCCCAGAGACTGCCACTTCTCTGGAACAAGCTTCTAATTAATGTGAAACAGAACCCCTTCCTGATCCTCTTCAAATACAACTATCATAGACCCTTACCTCTGCAAACTTCACTCATCTAACTACTGACAATTAAGGGAACTCAGGATAAATATGGCTAAGCTTGTAAGGGCTCAAAGGCCGTTAGCCTAGTAATCTTCTATGAACCTGTATGGTTCCTGAAGAATAGAAAGGTCTATTAACTATAAGTGTAGGATAATGTATTGACTGCAGTCCTTTTCATTTGTAATTTTATCACAATGAAGAAAATTCCAAGCTAAAATCAGGGACATTTCTAAAAATCTGAGATAGATAACAGGTATGCAAAGCTGGTCTATAGCTTGTAGCATGGGAGGCACGAAGGCTGTAAGGACATGAATGACTGGCTATAGAGAAAAGCCAACAAGAAAGTGAATTAGTTATAGTAGCTGGTGGAGCCGGATTATGGTCAAATGGAGACCTAGGCAGAGTAATGGATCGAGGTCCCTCAGTCATACTACAGTCCCATTACTTAGCTGTCTCTCTCCAGTTATAAAATGCTATTCAAATCTATCAATGTGCATGGGGTTTTCTTCATTACTTTTACATTAATCACAGAGATTCGGATTTAGTTTAAAACTTATTTCAAATTTTATGGCAAAGCCATTGGCAGCCATTTGCTAAACCAAACAAAAAACTCTGGTATTCAAAAAGACCTAGCATAAACAACAGTAAACTATTTTTCTTCTTGACAATCAAATGGATTTAAAATGCATCTGGCAACCCATTAAACTACAAGAAACATGGTAGGATTCATAATCATATAGCCAATAGTGAAGCACTGTTTAGCATCTACAGTATACAAATTCAAATGCAAGAATTCAAAAGAAAAAAGTGTAACAAGTGTAACCCATTTGCTAACAGCATGGGACAGCCCACTGGACACATGTCCATTTTCAGGAACAGCTCAAGATGACTGTCTGGTGAAGGGACTTGAGTCAAACAGAAATGAAGGCTGAGGGAATCAAGCTGTACACTACAGGAAGCATCTCATTAACAACTTATAGCCTTACACATCTGCACTAAGTGTCAGACAAACTGCTGTAGTCCAAGCACGATGCATTTCACATCCACATGCCTGAAAATAATAAACTAAAATGTATTCATAACATTAAACATTTAGAGTTCATGATGTCCAGTTAATTCCCAGCCAAATAATAAATGCATTGTCAGTAGTCAACAAAACAAGGAAACCAAGGATCATACCTAAAGGATATGGTTCATATCATGATGCTCCAGCTTACTAAAATCACTTCCTTCCTGTACACTGTAACTACTCTGGGATGCAGGAACCAAGTATTAATACCTGATGTGGTCATCAGTTACAGCACCTTGTATGACTACGTATAAATCAGATGTTTGCTTGTGATCAAATCAATGAACAAATGTACAAGTAATGACTTAGAAGTGTATTTCAGCTCACTGCTGTAAGAATCATGCAGTACAATGCATTATAACCCCCATGCCCTCCTAACGTTTTAGCTCAAGAATCTGAGACAAACACCAATAATGAGAAACAGATTTTAAATATTGGTCTTACATGCTTAAAGTTGCTAGCAAAGTATGTTTTACATTAGCATGCATATGTATTTTCTGAAGAGTATGAAGTCTGAAACTCATGTTTGGCATTATTTAGTGACTGTGATCCACAGCATTATACCAACAATCAACACATTTTGAGAAACAGACTACAAATGTGATGTAAAAAATCAGGGATAGTTGAGAACTGCACATGTAAACCCACTCATATATACACATGCGTGCGTGCGCACACACACACACACACACACACACACACACAAAAACAAATGCTTCTGCATCATGTAACCTTAGCATCCTTAATTCACCTTCCAATGAGTTTTCTCAGGCCCTTCAATAACAAGGCTGTGTTATCTCAAATATCCAGACATTAGTGATGTTCTAGTGATTAACCTTCCAGTTAGTTTTCTCCATCCCCGTCATTAGCATGGCTGTGCTGTTTCAAATATCCAGGCATTAGTGATGTCCCTGTGATTCACCTTCCAGATATGTTTTCTGCCCCCCCTCATTAGCACAGCTGCACTGTTTCAAATGCCCAGGCATTATCCATGCCCCCCTCTTTAGTGCTGCTGTACTATTTCAAAGCCCCAAGTACTAATGATGCTCGCTGGCAACCCAGTCCTCATTAGCAGCTCAGATGCTGTTTAAACTACAAACTATTTATTATCCTGCATTAGCAGCTGTCAGATGTCTTCTTCTGTTTCAAACATTCCCTGGCAACACCTGCTCTTATTGTAGTTTAGCTCCAGGAAGTTGTCTGTCATTGTCTGTAGCCTTTGAGCCAATGAGATAAGATTTTCTGAAGTTTTCAAAACAGCAGCAGCTGAACTAGTTTAATCAGAGAAGCAGCAACTGAACCAGGGTAATAGTTTTTTTTTTACATTTGTGGGGCCCTCAAGCCAGCACTGGGCCTTACACAGTACCTAGGTTGCCTAGCACTGGATACATCTCTGGTTGCTGGAGAAGCATATGAGGAGAGTGGGAGTACCATCATGGTTCTGTCTAGTTGTGCAACCACTGGGTTACCAGGTAGCACTATCCAACTGGAAGGACAGCAATAAAGTTGTAATAATAATGATTGTTATAAATTAAAACCATGCTGTCTTAACAAAAATAGAGCAACTTTTATGGCACAGAGGCAAAATGCCCTGTATCTGACCCAGATGATATGAGATCAGCTAGTGATCCACTTGCTGGGGGTACTGCCTGGGAAAGATGAGAGTTAGTGACAGACATCTCCCTGACCATCACTGTGAAGGGGACAGGTAGGCTTGATGATGTCTTGACATCCAGTCCAACATGTGTGCCACTGTTGGAATTACCAGAGGCAATTGGGAGTCAGTGCCTGGATCATGAATTCCAAGAAGGGTGTAATGTAGATGGGTTGATCATGCACAGAAAGACATATGTTCCAGACCAGTATTTTAGTCACTTGTTGGAGCTGTTGAATGGTGGTAGTAAAATTTTTGTCAGTATGAGAAAAACAAAGGGAGAGAGATGCAGGCCATCCCCAGCAAAGCAGGTGGGTCTAGTGATCATTTCATCCCATACAGACAAACACATTGGATCATCTAGAATAACAACAATTTACTAGCTTTTTATTGAAGCCAATTATTTTATTCTTGACCTTATGCATCATTCTTGGTAATAGTCAAATGATGATGAATGTCAGGGCCTTGACCTCTTTCAAGTCATCAGCAGAGAGTTTAACAATGTTTCTTTGCATCCCCCACAGATTGGAATGGCTAAGATCATTTGCCCCCACATGAGCAACTACACAGTTATATCAGTATCTGGCTTGCTGCAGGGACCTATAGCCCGATTAACATCCCTAATTCTTGCACAAGAGAGGTAACTAACTGTCACCCTATACTTAGCAATTCAGCAAATGTTGTTGTGTCTATATGCCTTAAATGGAGTCGCCAATGAAAAAACACATTTCTGGGATGTGCTGCAGGTGTATGGAATTTCAAGGGCATAGGCTTACAGCACAGGTATCTCCCAATAACAGCAGGTATGGGTGCAGGTGTGGGTGTGTAGTTAGTATTTGTGTCACTTGGCTGAGGTCAACAAGTAGGAAGTCTAGGAGGTCTAAGAGGCCTAGGCAAGGATTTCTTTTTTACCTCAGCATATACATAAGTAATGTTTTGGTGTCTGGGTAATATATTGTGGTTGTGATGTTATTTACTGATAGTGGGTAGGATGGATAGATTAGCCTCTGGTTTAGATAAACTGGTATATCTCTCACAGCAGGAGCCAGTATATGTTAGAAGACGGGAGTTGTTGGTAAACATGAAACATTTGCTACAGTCTCACAGAAAATCATGGTACTGATAGTATGGTTAAGGAAGTGGCTAAAGCAGGCTGGGACCCCATAGTAAGAGGTATTTTTGGTGACATTAATTGCACAGATAACAGCTGATAGAATCAGCATAGAGTGTACATCTAAAATCAGTGAAAAAGAGTGAATGTTTAGCGGAGACAAACTATAACCAGCTTTCTTACAATACTAGGAAGATATTCTGAGTGAGATTTTTATCTCAGGAAAATTGCTTATACCTGCAGTTAACTGTGGGTGCTCAATATTCCAGGTATATGGAAGCAATGGAAAGGTAAATTCATTAATCAGTTCAAGATAGTGCCGAATCAGAAAAGTTACTTTTGTGCTTACTAGCAAAAGACAGTGAAACAAATGTGTGTATGTGGGGTTGTGCTGAAATTAGCATATGGGGTGCACAGCTTCAGATCCACTTTTTTAAGAATGTAACAGGAAAAGAGTGGTGGCAGTGTGTGAAGCTCACAGGGAAAGTGTATAGGTGACAGGGAAGCCTCCAATTCATAGGCTCATAGGAGGTTACTAGGCTAATGGTCCTAGGGTCCTTACAAGTCTAGCCAAGTACAACCCCTGTTCCCAAGAATATCAAGGTATTAAGTGGAACTAAGTCAACAGCTACTGCCCCTGTCCAAGAGGGACACAGGTGAAAGTCCCAGAGTGAATTTGCAGTTTCTCATACAATCATCCAAATTATGCTTAAATAGGGTCAGTGAGGGGCTCTGTTTTACCTGAATTGGAAGTTTGTTCCAGAGGAGAGATAACTTCTGTGAGATATATCTGTCTCTAAAGCAAGTCCCGTTGATGTCACATACTAAGTTGAGTTCCCTAGAGCGAGTGCATCTTATACCATTTGATTTACGAATGTGCAGCATTTCCATTAGAGCAAGATCTGAGATTGTTTTATATGCAAGGCAGAGGCCACCTCTGAGCAGTCTGTAAGGTACAGAGTATAGTGATTTCATTCTGTCAATGTATAACATATGCTGAATTTTCTGTGTAAGAAACCTTTGAGGTATTTCCAGTTGATGTAGGTGCCTGGTAAGGTACATACCAAATGTAACATTGTACTCTATTATTGGCCTGATGAGTGAGGAGTACGGGGGGTTTATTAAGAAGAATCCTTAATAAACTTGTTGAATTTTACTCAACCCTAACCCTATATGCACTTGACATTCTGGTGATAATAAAAACCTGTCTCAAACCCCACATAAAAGATACCAAAATACTAACTCAGGGTTATAATATTCACAGACAAGATAGAACCAATAAGCAAGGTGGGGACATAGCAATAGCTTACAAGGACACACTTAAATTGGATGCCTTGGAAATGAACCCCCCCAGACCTCTTAAATACAGAAATATTAATCTCATGGCTCCAGCTTAACTCCAACAAACATATTATAATTATTGCAGTTTGCATCTCCCCCAGGTAATAACCCCTCCAACATGGAACATCATCTTAATTGGACTGACTCCATTTTCAAGCAGGAAACTATCATAATGGGGAATTTCAACTCAGACTGGACAACCTGCTCCTCAGAAAGCCCTACCAAGTTTATCAATCTCCACTGTTTCTCTCAGATGATACTAGCCCCAATCAGAACTGACAAACACAGTAACAAACATTCCATCCTTGACTGGACACTAACTTCCATGCTCTCCTTGCTGGTTACCTACTCAGACAACAGGCTTGTCCTCAAATAAATACCATACTTAAACATGTCTGTAACAAAAGACATTTCTCCCCTGAAATTTTAACTCCCTCCTACATCAGTGTAACTGGAACCCCCTTAAACACCTTCCCATTGATTTTGCACTCCAGTACTTCAACAGTACCTTCCTAGAAATACTTCATACTCTAACACCCCTTAGGACAATCACTGCTAAATCAAAACATCTTCCATGGCTAGCTAAGGGCACCAAAGAAATCCTCGTACAAAGGAATAGTGCCTGGTCTCAATATCAAGAGATTAAAAAACAAGCCTCCTTGACATCATATTGAAAATTAAGAAACCATGTCAAAAAACAAATAAAAAATGACAAAAAAATATTATACCACTATCCAGCAAAACAACCAAAACGACCCCCAAAAATTCCGGGCTGCCTTCCAACAACTCCTTAACCTTGGTCA
Source organism: Protopterus annectens (assembly GCF_019279795.1). Taxonomy (NCBI): domain Eukaryota; kingdom Metazoa; phylum Chordata; order Ceratodontiformes; family Protopteridae; genus Protopterus; species Protopterus annectens. The sequence goes on along the minus strand of NC_056725.1, from coordinate 809,651,288 downwards.
AGCTGCAACTCCACCACCAAGCACCAAAGATAGCATAGCTGAATGATTTAACTTATACTTCATTAACTCAGTTTTGTCCTTCATAAATAATACCTGTAATACTCCCCTAGTAATACCACCTGAATTAGAACATAGCTCCAACTCCTTCCTTATAAAATCCGTACAAACCTATACCATCAAAAAACTTCAACTCTAACTGAAACCCACATCCCTTGCTGCTGACCATCTCCCAAGCAAATTTCTCAAACTAGCAGCAGACACCATGTCATATCCCATCGCTCTCCTAATTAAGCAGTCCATTTCTGAACAATACATCCGCAGGCTGTGAAAAATCTCATACATCATCCCTCTGCACAAAGGTAGCTCCTCTACTGGTTTTGCTAACTAAGGATCAATGGCTATACTGCCACCCTTAGCCAATATTCTCGAAAAATGTATACACATGCACAGCTCCGAGAATACTTAACAAATAATAACCTGGTCTCTAATTCCCAGCACAGCTTTAGATTCAAGCATAGCACCACAACTGCCTTACTAAGTTTCACCAACACTATCAGTGAGCTCAGAAACAAAAACAACGCGTATCTTCCATATTTCTTCACATGTACAAGGCATTTGACACAGTATTGCACCAAAAATTACTAACATAACTTGCCTCCCTAAACATATCCAAACCAGCTCTATATTGGTTTCACAATTACCTAACTGACTACCAACAAGCAGTTAAGCAGTCAAGCAGAGCACCTCTTTGGCCCTCTTCAAAAGGAACCTTGATGATTGGATGGGAAAAAGGAAATTCACCCCAGGGATCATGTCAGTCACCCTGCTAGACAGGGGTCCAGGGAAGTAAATAGTGTGGTAAGAAATAGCCAGGGAATTGTTATGGATAGGCTTGTATAGGCCCTAGGGCCGATAGCCTAGTACCATCCTATGAACCTAAGAAGTGGCAATATGAATTCTCATCCCTGCTGCCCATCTAAGTAGGCGTACTACAAGACTCAATTCTCAGTCCATTGCTCTTCACCATCTTTACAAGCAAACTCCACTCTGCCACCCAGCTAGCAACCATCCTACAATATGCAGAAAATGTTACCCTCATATACTCAACCCCATCCCTCCCTGAATTCCTAGAAAGAACCCAACAATCCTTTGCAGACATAGAAAATTATCTTACAAACTACCAACTTATTCTCAATCCAAACAAAACTAAGCTAATACTATTCACGACCTCCAATGCACATACCACCCCTTTTACTACAAACTCATCCAACAAAACCAAAATTAAACCAGGAGAACACACCAAGTTGCTTGGGGTAACAATAGATAACCACCTAAAATTTGAGCTGCATCTAGCACTATCCATCAAAAAGGTTCACATAAAGCTAGGGAGGCTTTATAGATCTAAGCCTTACCTTACTAACGCCATCTGTCAGTCCATCGCCAGGACACACATGCCCTCCATCCTTCTGTATACCTCTCCCATCTTCACTAATCTTAGAAAAACAGATATAAATAAACTGGAGACATGTTATAATAAAATTGCTAGATTCACTTCAAACTAGTCTAATTGAATAAACCACTGCACTGCCTTTCATAAACTAAAATGGTTAATACTATTCAATCTACTGTCTCTGAACCAATTAACCATGAAACACACCATCATTCATCAACCCACTAACTGCCCTGCACTCAATAACTTAATACAACCTTACTCTACCTCCCACACACCGAGATCCTCTGACAAACACCTACTCAAGGTCACAAAATCTGTTATAGCTTTGGAGAATCTGTCTTCTCCAATTAGATATCCAAAAAAATGGAATTCTATTTCTCAAGAGCTAAAGAACACCACCAATACTTCCAAATGTAAATTACTACTTAAAAAACACCCAAACAACTGGCTATGCCTGTGTAGTACACCATGATGACTTTTCCCACACTACCATCAATACTTACTACTTGATACATCAATAATTATTCCTGCTATTCTGCACTCTGCTTCCTCTCCTCTGCAATCTAACCTACTCTATATTCATCCTCATTCATTAGCCCAGGTACTTAGTCCTGTATTCAACTCTGATGTACAGTCAGTGTGACTGTAGGTGAAAGAAGCTTACATTTACATATATAACAATACTGCCATTTTTACACACATATGCTATGCTATGTTATTTACTTTCTTATTTTATGTCATCATCTCAGGTGGACTGATTGTCCTGCTTTGTGTAACTAATGTAATTACCTATGTCTGAATATTATTACTTTTCTTTTAAGCTGATCCCAATCTGTAATGTACATAATTTTTTAGCTTCAGTGTTAATTCTGAGCTATCTATGTAACTGAATGTTATCATATCAATCCGATCCCAATTGTAATATATATAATAGATTTTTTTCTTTTCTTTGATGTTTACTAATAACTATCAATATGACTTGACTTTATGGTACTGCAGTGGAGCTTTCCTCCCCGGGCCTCCACTGAAAATGGGCTCCTTGGCCCAGTTGGACTTTCCCATTAAACAAATGTAAAATAAATAAGTTGTTCTGGATGCAATGCCCTTACTTGTGAGATGGGCAACATAGAAATCGTTCTTACCGCTGTGGAGATGTGGTGGTCAAAAGAAAGGTTGCTGTCAACCTGTGTGCCCAAATCTGTCACCACTGAATGCATGCTCAGGGTGTTGTTATTAAAGTGGTAGTCTGAAGTGACATTGCCCCTGCTGAAGAGGATGATAATACATTTTTTTTGCATTGAGATTTAGCCCATGACTTTGGTAGCAGTCATTTGTCTGTGTAAGTCCCTCTTATATGATGTTGACATCATTTGGGGACTCGATGACTGCACCCAGTTTGCAATCATCAGCAAACTTTGTCAGCCATAGGACTTTTGTTTTAACCTATACACCTAAGAAGTAGATTCCAAACAATAGAGGTCCCAGTACCGATCCCTGTAGAACATCATTGGTTATGGGTCTGCTGGTGGAGGTAGAGTCACCTGTTTTGACTGTTTGCATTCTATCGGTGAGACAGTTTGCAACCCACCTGACAATATACGGGTTGATCTCCAGCTGGGTGAGTTTATCAATGATCCCTGAGTGGGGAATAGTGTCAAAGGCCTTGGCCAGGTCCAGGTAGGCCATACGCATAGATTTTTCCTTCGTCCATGGCTTTGATGATTGTCTCAAAGAAGTCCACCAAGTTCAAGAAGTAGGACCTTCCTTTAGCGAAGCCAAACTGGGTCAGGTTGAGGTGGAGGTCTGCTATATCTTTGTTGATAAGGTCCATGATTATTTTTTCTATAGTCTTACAAATTAGGCTGGTCAGGCTTATGGGTAGGCTTATGGGTCTATAGTTCCCAGGATCAGTGGAGGTGCCTCCTTTAAGTAATGGGATGACAGTTGCTGTTTTCCATTCAGCAGGTACCAAACCAGTGCTTAGACTGTGGTTAAAAAGAGTACCCAGTGGTGCAGCTAGTTCCTGTTTTAATACATTTAGAACACAGCCTGGGATATTATCAGGTCCCATAGAGGCTGTGTTATTGGCTTTAGGTGGAGAGCAGGTGGTAAGGATGCTTTGGGGGATATGTGGTGGGGACACGGGAGAAGTTTTCACTGAGCCTGTCAGCTGGCAGGTTAGCTATTTCTGTGGGTTCAGTATATGTGGTGCAGTTAGCAACCAGTTCTGCTCAGATCTGGGTTTTTCCTTTAAGGTTTCTGATGTAGTTAAAAAAGGCCATATGGTTATCCTTAGTGAAGGAGGCTAATTTGGATTCATAGTTAGCCTTAGAATGCCTTATAGGTTCATAGGTAGGTACAAGGCTATTGGCCCTAGGTCCTATATAAGCCTAGCCAAAAAGGTACCCTGGCTTAATGCTGCCTCTATGGGGCTTTCAAGGGGTAAGAGACTATTAGGGATTAGAAGATTTGAGTTAAAGCGGCAAATGCTGTAGAAAGCTCAGCTGAGGTGCACTCCGAGCAGCTAAGTGCAATTTAAGGAACTCCTCATTTGAAGCACAGGCAGCTTCTAAGGGAAAATAAATCTATTTTAGCTTTTGCATCTATAATCGCCAATTGTTACATCCACTGGGTGAAGGTGTGCTGTGTACAAACGGATGCCTCAGATTGCTCAGATGAAGATAGTAGAGCAGTGGCTTGACCACCAAACTCTGTGGAGGTGTGTTAAAACAGGCACAAATCCATGCAAATGTGGGGCTTATGTAGCAACTGTGAGAACCCTTTTCTAAAACAAGTTAACCAATTTTCAAACAAGCTGGCCAATGGAAATGCTCAATACGGAGCCTTATTCCAACAATCTCCAACTCAGACTGGTCCTTTGCTACAGTCTTCTGTCACAAGGGTGCAGGGGGCCCTCTTAATGCAACATGGCTAGTTTTAGTAATCAGAAATGCAAAACAGTCTAGATTCAGCAAATCTCAGTATAGCCTATGACATAAAATTCACAAGTACTAGAAAATATAAAGTGCAAGAAAACAGAACTCATAAATGGAGAGATTGGGAACCTCCAGTCGCTGGACCCCACACAGTTCAGCTTCGTCAAGGGCAGATCATGCCTCCTGAACTTGGTGGATTTCTTTGAGACAGTTACTCAGGCTATAGATAAGGGAAAGGAGGTACACACTGCTTACCTTGACCTTGCTAAAGCATTTGACACCATTCCCCATTCAGGTATTATTGATAGGCTCACCAGCCTGGGCATAAACCCTTACGTCACTAGATGGATCACAAACTGGCTCTCAGACAGATCCCATAAAGTAAGAGTAGCGGGATCTATGTCCGAATCCAGACCAGTAATGAGCGGTGTGCCTCAGGGCTCTGTCCTGGGGCCCCCCCTGTTTGGCATATACTTTTCAGAAGTACAGGCAAGCACGGAAGGGCTGTGGCTGACTAAGTTTGTGGACGACTGCAAACTGGGTGCTATAATAGAGTCTCCGGCCAACATGGAGATCCTCCAGAAGGGCCTAAATGAGACTGATGCATGGTGTCAAACCCATGGTCTCAAGCTAAATGCAAATAAATGCGTAGTAATCCCCTTTGGAAAAAACAGAGTACCTGCAAACTACAACATAGGAGGTAATCCCCTGAAATCTGAAGAAGAAATAAGGGATCTAGGGACCCAAGTAGATAGTCAGCTTTCCTTTGATAACCATGTTGCCAAAGTGGTTAGAAAATCCTTCTATGTGACCCATCTGATCACGAAAGGGTTCGCATCAAGATCTAAGGATGTAATGGTGCCCCTCTACTCTTCCCTCATCAGACCCATTATTGAGAACAATGCAATCGGTCAAAGGTTGTTGAGTATGTTGTATTCGACATTTTGATTGTTTGTTCATGTAACATAGACCCAGTTTAAAAATGCAGTAAAGTGAATAAAAATACTTAGTTTTCTTTAGATTTCAAAGGATGCTTTGGTGGCTCATACTGTTCACAGATGGAATTATTAGTGCCTGGTGTAAGTGCAGTTTGTACACTGTCATAAGAGACCTTGTTCTAAAAGGTTAACAACAGAGGTAAAACTAGCAGGCTGACCTTCCATCTTGTCCAATACTTAGATATTTAGACAAGTGAAGAAAATGCATATACTCGGCATGGAGTACAGTATGAATGGGAGGTTATCTCGATCTTTAACAGTCAAAGGGGAGTAACTTTTCATATTGATCCTGTAGTGTTCATTACTATGAACAGATTAAACAATGTCAGGAGGAGCTACCAAAGACAAACATATGGTAAGGGCAGGCAAATCAAGAGACACCAAGTTCAAAAAAGCAACACTGATAAGCTCAATGGATGCTCTGTATTAAAGTTCTATTGGATACAGTTGAAGGACAAATGCATTTTAATAGCTTAAGTGAATTGACTTCAGAAAATGATACTTATGTGTACTGACAAGAACCAACTAAAGAGAAGATGGAGTGGATGTGGTCAAACTATCACAAGAAGCAGATAACAAAAGATGGTTTTAAGAATTTGATTTTCACATTAACTCCAGCATTAAAGCAACTAATAGAAAACTAGGTTCTCTCTATAGAATCAGAACTTTCCTCACTACTGAAGCAAGAACTACCATAGCAAGAACACATCTCATCTCCACTTTATTATATGCTTCCCCCATTTATTCTAACCTATCCAAGCATAACATTAATAAGCTCACAACAGCCTACAACAACATTGCAAGGTTTGCCACTGCCTCTCCATATAAAACACATCACTGTCAGAACCTCTCTAAACTAGGATGGCTGGAATTACCCCACCTAATTCAGTACTATCAGCTTACACTTGCCCACAAAGCCCTTTACCACCCTGAAAACATACCCATGCTCTCCACCCTTATAAAACCCTACAATAACTTAAAAGCCCTACGCTCTTCTAATAAACTACTGATTCAAACTTCTCGTTCTAAGAATACAGCAGGTGATTCCATATTTTCAAACTCAGTTGGTAAGATCTGGAACCAACTTCCTCCAGACCTTGCAGCCCACACTTCCATTACACTATTTAAGACTAAATTGAAACTCTTTCTTACTAAACACTGGCTTTGTTCTTGCATCAATCCCAGTTGATCTAGCTCCTCTATGACCTTCTATTCTCCTCCTTCAATCCGCATAGATTCTTCCAAATATATTTCTTCAATTTATTTTCTTTTTCCTGTC